>NW_027597449.1:0-80393 GCF_964194155.1 Cetorhinus maximus
AGGACGGGAGAGAGAGAGGGAGACAGAGGACGGGAGAGAGAGAGGGAGACAGAGGACGGGAGAGAGAGAGGGAGACAGAGGACGGGAGAGAGAGAGGGAGACAGGGGACCAGAGAGAGAGGGAGACAGAGGACGGAAGAGAGACAGGGAGACAGAGGACGGGAGAGAGAGAGGGAGACAGAGGACGGGAGAGAGAGAGAGGGAGACAGAGGACGGGAGAGAGAGAGAGACAGAGGGAGAGAGAGAGGGACAGAGGGAGAAAGAGTAAAAAAGGAGAGAGAGAGAGAGAGAGAGTGTGAGAATGTGCACACATCAGAGTCAGGTCAACCATGTGAGGCATTGCGGATGAGAGGGTGGGCAGAGGGTGGGGGGTGAGGGGTGGGGTTGCGAGCGGGCGGGGAGCTGATCGACTGGATCAGGCATCAGAACCTTGTTTGGCACAGAGGCGAGTGGAAGGCGAGAGTGAGGGCTGGTGTTTTTAATCATTCACGGGGATGTGGGCCTCGCTGGCCGGGCCCAGCATTTATTGCCCGACCCTAATTGCCCCCTTGAGAAGGTGGGGGGTGAGCCGCCTTCTTGAGCCGCTGCAGTCCCTGTGTGGTGTAGGTACACCCACGGCGCTGTTAGGGAGGGAGTTCCAGGATTTTGTCCGTGTGGTGTAGGTACACCCACGGCGCTGTTAGGGAGGGAGTTCCAGGATTTTGTCCCCGTGTGGTGTAGGTACACCCACGGCGCTGTTAGGGAGGGAGTTCCAGGGTTTTGAGGGCGCAGGTCACAGGGCAGAGGGCGTCCCGCCGGTCCCGCTCTCTGACCTTGGAGCTGTCGTCTTCATCATCCTCGTCCTCGATGAGGGCCACCTGCTCCTTCCTCTTGCCTTTCGGCCGCTTCTCCTTCTTCTCCTTCAGTTTGCGACGCTTCTTCCGCCCGGGGGCGTAGTCGCTGCCCTCGCTCTCCCAGCGCTCGGCCTCCTCCTCCGCGTACTCCGGCCTCTCCGGAGAGGCATCGTCCTCCAGATCAGGGAGCTGCCGGGGGAGAGAGAGAGAGACGGGGAGAGAGAGAGAGAGAGAGACGGGGAGAGAGAGAGAGAGAGACGGGGAGAGAGAGAGAGAGAAAGACGGGGAGAGAGAGAGAGAGAGACGGGGCAAGAGAGAGAGACGGGGCAAGAGAGAGAGAGAGAGAGACGGGGAGAGAGAGAGAGACGGGGAGAGAGAGAGAGAGAGACGGGGAGAGAGAGAGAGACGGGGCAAGAGAGAGAGACGGGGAGAGAGAGAGAGAGAGAGACGGGGAGAGAGAGAGAGACAGAGAGAGAGAGACAAAGAGAGAGAGAGACGGGGAGAGAGAGACAGAGAGAGAGACAAAGAGAGAGAGAGACGGGGGAGAGAGAGAGAGACGGGGAAGAGAGAGAGAGACGGGGAGAGAGAGAGAGAGAGACGGGGAGAGAGAGAGAGAGAGACGGGGAGAGAGAGAGAGAGACGGGGAGAGAGAGAGAGACGGGGCAAGAGAGAGAGAGAGAGAGACGGGGAGAGAGAGAGAGACGGGGAGAGAGAGACAAAGAGAGAGAGAGACGGGGAGAGAGAGACAGAGAGAGAGACAAAGAGAGAGAGACGGGGAGAGAGAGAGAGAGAGAGACGGGGAGAGAGAGAGAGAGAGAGACGGGGAGAGAGAGAGAGAGAGACGGGGAGAGAGAGAGAGAGAGACGGGGAGAGAGAGAGAGAGAGAGACGGGGAGAGAGAGAGAGAGAGACGGGGAGAGAGAGAGAGACGGGGCAAGAGAGAGAGAGAGAGAGACGGGGAGAGAGAGAGAGACGGGGAGAGAGAGAGAGACGGGGGAGAGAGAGAGAGAGAGACGGGGAGAGAGAGAGAGACGGGGCAAGAGAGAGAGACGGGGAGAGAGAGAGAGAGAGAGACGGGGAGAGAGAGAGACAGAGAGAGAGAGACAAAGAGAGAGAGAGACGGGGAGAGAGAGACAGAGAGAGAGACAAAGAGAGAGAGAGACGGGGGAAGAGAGAGAGAGACGGGGAGAGAGAGAGAGACAGAGAGAGAGACAAAGAGAGAGAGACGGGGAGAGAGAGAGAGAGAGAGAGGGACGGGGAGAGAGAGACAGAGAGAGAGACAAAGAGAGAGAGAGACGGGGAGAGAGAGAGAGAGAGAGAGAGAGACAGGGAGAGAGAGACAGGGAGAGAGAGACAGGGAGAGAGAGACAGGGAGAGAGAGACAGGGAGAGAGAGACAGGGAGAGAGAGACAGGGAGAGAGAGACAGGGAGAGAGAGACAGGGAGAGAGAGACAGGGAGAGAGAGACAGGGAGAGAGAGACAGGGAGAGAGAGACAGGGAGAGAGAGACAGGGAGAGAGAGACAGGGAGAGAGAGACAGGGAGAGAGAGACAGGGAGAGAGAGACAGGGAGAGAGAGACGGGGGAGAGAGACGGGGGGAGAGAGAGACAGACGGGGGGAGAGAGAGACAGACGGGGGAGAGAGAGACAGACGGGGGGAGAGAGAGAGAGAGAGAGACAGAGACGGGGGGTGGTAGAGAGAGACAGAGGGAGAGAGAGAGACGGGGGGGTGGGAGAGAGAGACAGAGAGAGAGAGAGAGACGGGGGGTGGGAGAGAGAGACAGAGAGAGAGAGAGAGAGACGGGGGGTGGGAGAGAGAGACAGAGAGAGAGAGAGAGAGACGGGGGGTGGGAGAGAGAGAGACGGGGAGACGGGGGGAGAGATGGACAATGGTCAGAAAGATGTAAATGGGGCCGTAGCTCCGAGAATATGAGTGGCCCCCTCCCCCCAGACATGGTCCTCCCTCGCTCCTTCCCTCTCCCTCTCCCACCCCTCACTCTCCCTCTCCTTACCTGTCCCCCTCTCCATTCCCCTCACCTCCCTCTCCCCTTCCTCTCTCTCCCTCCCCTCCTGCCTCCCTATCGCTCTCTCCTGCCCCCCTCTCCCTCCCATCCCCCTCTCCTTCCTCTTAACACCCCATCTCTCAACCCACCTCTCACTCAGTCCCTTTCGCCTCCTTCCCTCCCTCGCTCCCCTCAAACCCCACCCTCCAGTTTCCAATACTGCTCCCCCTCCCCCATCAGCCCCTCCCCTCCACCTCCCTCGCTCCCACCTCAATCCTGTGCAGAAGAGGCAACAGCCCAGGGGTCAGTGGACAGGGATCGGGAACAGGAACCCGGGCTGATTCACCCCCCGTCCCTAACCCAGGGGTCAGTGGACAGGGATCGGGAGCAGGAACCCGGGCTGATTCATTCCCTTCATACAATTGGTCACCGATCAGCTAATCCACGCTCAATCCCTTTGGCTAAGTCAGCGATTGGGGTATAAATGTCCCTGGGGTCTCTCTGTAGGGGGTGGTTATTGTGACATAGAGGAGAGATTATGACCCAATAATATGCAATAAGCTAAATCCTCACCACCCACAGGTCACGCAAATCATCAGAAAAGCCCCAGTGTGGTTTATATATAGAATAACAGATACCCGGGAGTGAGTTACAGACTGGAATCTAATCGAGGGGTTCGGGGTGGTTTATATATAGAATAACAGATACCCGGGAGCGAGTTACAGACTGGAATCTAATCGAGGGGTTCGGGGTGGTTTATATATAGAATAACAGATACACGGGAGTGAGTTACAGACTGGAATCTAATCGAGGGGTTCGGGGTGGTTTATATATAGAATAACAGATACCCGGGAGTGAGTTACAGACTGGAATCTAATCGAGGGGTTCGGGGGGGTTTATATATAGAATAACAGATACCCGGGAGTGAGTTACAGACTGGAATCTAATCGAGGGGTTCGGGGTGGTTTATATATAGAATAACAGATGCCCGGGAGCGAGTTACAGACTGGAATCTAATCGAGGGGTTCAGGGTGGTTTATATATCGAATAACAGATACCCGGGAGTGAGTTACAGACTGGAATCGAATCGAGGGGTTCGGGGGGGGTTTATATATAGAATAACAGATACCCGGGAGCGAATTACAGACTGGAATCTAATCAAGGGATTCGGGCTGGTTTATATATAGAATAACAGACTCTGGAGTGAGGTACAGACTGGAATCTAATCGAGGGGTTCAGGGTTGTATTTATATACAGAATAGCAGATCCACGGGAGTGAGTAACAAACTGGAGTCTAATCGAGGGGTTCAGGGGTGGACTATATATAATAGAACAGATACCCGGAAGTGACAAACAAACTGGAATCTAATCAAGGAGTTCGGGGGGTTATATATAGATTAACAGATACCCGGGAGTGAGTTACCGACTGGAATCTAATCGAGGGGTTCGGGGTGGTTTATATATAGAATAACAGATACCCGGGACTGAGTAACAGACTGGAATCTAATCGAGGGGTTCGGGGTGGTTTATATATCGAATAACAGTTACCCGGGAGTGAGTTACAGACTGGAATCTAATCGAGGGGTTCGGGGTGGTTTATATATAGAATAACAGATACCCGGGAGTGAGTTACAGACTGGAATCTAATCGAGGGGTTCGGGGGGGTTTATATATAGAATAACAGATACCCAGGAGCGAGTTACAGACTGGAATCTAATCGAGGGGTTCGGGGGGTTTATATATAGAATAACAGATACCCGGGAGTGAGTTACAGACTGGAATCTAATCGAGGGTTTCGGGGTGGTTTATATATAGAATAACAGATACCCGGGTGTGAGTTACAGACTGGAATCTAATCGAGGGGGTCGGGATGATTTATATATAGAATAACAGATACCCGGAAGTGAGTTACAGACTCCCATCAAATCGAAGGGTTCGGGGTGGTTTATATATAGAATAACAGATACCCGGGAGTGAGTAACAGACAGGATACCCGGGAGTGAGTTACAGACTGGAATCTAATCAAGGGGTTCGGGGTGGTTTACATGTAGAATATCAGATAGCCGGGACTGAGTTACAGACTGTAATCTAATCGAGGGGTTCAGGGTTGTATTTATATATAGAATAACAGATACCCGGGAGTGAGTTACAGACTGGAATCTAATCGAGGGACTCGGGGTGGTTTCTGTTTAGAATAACATATACCTGGGAGCGATTTACAAAGTCGAATACAATCGAAGGGTTCGGGGGGTGTTTATGTATAGGAGAACAGTTACCCGGGAGTGAGTTACAGACTGAATCTAATCGAGGGGTTCGGGATGGTTTATATATAGAATAACAGATACCCAGGAGCGAGTTACAGACAGGAATCTAATCGAGAGTTTCGGGGGGGTTTATATATAAAATAACAGATCCCCGGGAGTGATTTACAGACTGGAATCTAATCGAGGGGTTCGGGGTGGTTTATATATATAATAACAGATACCCGGGAGTGAGTTACAGACTGGAATCTAATTGACGAGTTCAGGGTGGTTTACATATAGAATAACAGATACCCGGGAGTGAGTTACAGACTGGAATCTAATCGAGGGTTTTGGGGTGGTTTATATATAGAATAACAGATACCCGGGAGTGAGTTACAGAGTAGAATCTAATAGAGGGGTTCAGGGTGGTTTATATATACAATAGTAGATACCCGGGAGTGAGTTACAGACTGGAATCTAATCGAGGGTTTTGGGGTGGTTTATATATAGAATAACAGATACCCGGGAGTGAGTTACAGAGTAGAATCTAATAGAGGGGTTCAGGGTGGTTTATATATACAATAGTAGATACCCGGGAGTGAGTTACAGACTGGAATCTAATCGAAGGGTTCGGGGTGGTTTATACATACAATAGTAGATACCCGGGAGTGAGTTACAGACTGGAATCTAATCGAAGGGTTCGGGGTGGTTTATACATACAATAGTAGATACCCGGGAGTGAGTTACAGACTGGAATGTAATCGAGGGGGTCGGGGGAGGGGTATATATATTGAATAGCAGATACTCGGGAGTGAGTAACAGACTGGAATCAAATCGAGGAGGTCGGGGGGGCTTTATATATAGAATAACAGATACCCGGGAGTGAGTTACAGACTGTAATCTAATCGAGGGGTTCAGGGTTGTATTTATATATAGAATAACAGATACCCGGGAGTGAGTTACAGACTGGAATCTAATCGAGGGACTCGGGGTGGTTTCTGTTTAGAATAACATATACCTGGGAGCGATTTACAAAGTCGAATACAATCGAAGGGTTCGGGGGGTGTTTATGTATAGGAGAACAGTTACCCGGGAGTGAGTTACAGACTGAATCTAATCGAGGGGTTCGGGATGGTTTATATATAGAATAACAGATACCCAGGAGCGAGTTACAGACAGGAATCTAATCGAGAGTTTCGGGGGGGTTTATATATAAAATAACAGATCCCCGGGAGTGATTTACAGACTGGAATCTAATCGAGGGGTTCGGGGTGGTTTATATATATAATAACAGATACCCGGGAGTGAGTTACAGACTGGAATCTAATTGACGAGTTCAGGGTGGTTTACATATAGAATAACAGATACCCGGGAGTGAGTTACAGACTGGAATCTAATCGAGGGTTTTGGGGTGGTTTATATATAGAATAACAGATACCCGGGAGTGAGTTACAGAGTAGAATCTAATAGAGGGGTTCAGGGTGGTTTATATATACAATAGTAGATACCCGGGAGTGAGTTACAGACTGGAATCTAATCGAAGGGTTCGGGGTGGTTTATACATACAATAGTAGATACCCGGGAGTGAGTTACAGACTGGAATCTAATCGAAGGGTTCGGGGTGGTTTATACATACAATAGTAGATACCCGGGAGTGAGTTACAGACTGGAATGTAATCGAGGGGGTCGGGGGAGGGGTATATATATTGAATAGCAGATACTCGGGAGTGAGTAACAGACTGGAATAAAATCGAGGAGGTCGGGGGGGCTTTATATATAGAATAACAGATAACCGGGAGTGAGTTACAGAGCAGAATCTAATAGAGGGGTTCGAGGTGGTTTATATACAGAATAGGAGATACCCGTGAGTGAGTTACACACTGGAATCTAATCGAGGGGGTTGGGTGGTTTATATATAACATAACAGATAACAGATAACCGGGAGTGAGTTACAGACTGGAATCAAATCGAGGGGTTCAGGGTGGTTTATATATAGAATAATAGATACCCGGGAGTGAGTTACAGACTGGAATCTAACCGAGGGGTTCAGGGTTGTATTTATATACAGAATAGCAGATAAAAGGGAGTGGGTAACAGACTGGAATCTCATCGAGGGGTTCGGGAGGTATATATATAGAATAACAGATACCCGGGAGTGAGTTACAGACTTGAATCTAATCGAGGGGTTCGGGGTGTTTTATATATAGAATAACAGATACCCGGGAGTGAGTTACAGACTGGAATCGAATCGAGAGGTTCGGGGTGGTTTATATATGGAATAACAGACACCCGGGAGTGAATTACAGACTGGAATCTAATCGACGGGATCGGGGTGGTTTATATATAGAATAACAGATACCCGGGAGCGAGTTACAGACTGGAATCTAATCGAGGGGTTCGGGATGGTATATATATAGAATAACAGACACCCGGGAGTGAGTTACAGACTGGAATCTAATCGAGGGGTGCGGGGGGGTTTATATACAGAATAACAGAATCCCGGGAGTGAGTTACAGACAGGAATCTAATCGAGGGGTTCGGTGTGGTTTAAATATAGAGTAACAGATACCCGGGAGTGAGTTACACACTGGAATCTAATCGAGGGACTCGGGGTCAATTATATATAGAATAACAGATTCCCGGGAGTGAGTTGCAGACTGGAAAATAATCGAGGGGTTCGGGGTGGATTATATATAGAATAACAGATACCCGGGAGTGAGTTACAGACTGGAATCTAATCGAGGGGTTCAAGGTTGTATTTATATATAGAATAACAGATACCCGGGAGTGAGTTACAGACTGGAATCTAATCGAGGGGTTCGGGAAGGTTTATATGTAGAATATCAGAAACCCGGGACTGAGTTACAGACTGGAATCTAATCGAGGGGTTCAGGGTTGTATTTATATATAGAATAACAGATACCCGGGACTGAGTTCCAGCCTGGAATCTAATCGAGGGGTTCGGGGTGTTTTATTTTTAGAATAACAGATAACAGGGATTGAGTTACAGACTAGAATCTAATCGAGGGGTTCTGATGGATTATATATAAAATAACAGATACCCGGGAGTGAGTTACAGACTGGAATCTAATCGAGGTGTTCGGGTGGTTATTTATAAAATAACAGTTCCCCGGGAGTGAGGTACAGACTGCAATCTAATTGAGGGGTTCGGGGTGGTTTATACATAGAATAATAGATAACCGGGATTGAGTTACAGACTAGAATCTAATAGAGGGGGTCGCTGGGGTATATATATTGAGTAACAGATACCCGGGAGTGAGTTACAGACTGGAATCTAATTGAGGGGTTCGGGGTGGTTTATATATAGAATATCAGATACCCGGGACTGAGTTACAGGCTGGAATCTAATCAAGGGGTTCGGGGGGTTATATATAGAATAACAGATACCCGGGAGTGAGTAACAGACGGGAATCTAATCAAAGGGTTCGGGGTTGTACTTATATAGAGAATAACAGATACCCGGGAGTGAGTAACAGACTGGAATCTAATCAAGGGGTTCGCGGTGGTTTATATATAGAATAACAGATACCTGGGAGTGAGTTACAGACTGGAATCTAATCGTGGGGTTCCAGGTTGTATTTATATATAGAATAACAGATACCTGGGAGTGAGTTACAGACTGGAATCTAAACGAGGGGTTCAGGGTTATATTTATATATAGAATACATGATTCCCGGGAGTGAGTTACAAACTGGAATCTAATCGAGGGGTTCGGGAAGGTTTATATGTAGAATATCAGAAACCCGGGACTGAGTTACAAACTGGAATCTAATCGAGGGGTTCAGGGTTGTATTTATATATAGAATAACAGATACACGGGACTGAGTTCCAGCCTGGAATCTAATCGAGGGGTTCGGGGTGTTTTATTTTTAGAATAACAGATAACAGGGATTGAGTTACAGACTAGAATCTAATCGAGGGGTTTTGGGGTGGTTTATATATAGAATAACAGATACCCGGGAGTGAGTTACAGACTGGAATCTAATCGAGGGGTTTTGGGGTGGTTTATATATAGAATAACAGATACCCGGGAGTGAGTTACAGACTGGAATGTAATCGAGGGGTTCGGGGTGGTTTATATATAAAATAACAGATACCCGGGAGTGAGTTACAGACTGGAATCTAATCAAGGGGTTCGGGTGGTTTATATATAGAATAATAGATAACCGGGATTGAGTTACAGACTAGAATCTAATAGAGGGGGTCGCTGGGGTATATATATTGAATAACAGATATCCGGGAGTGAGTTACAGACTGGAATCTAATCGATGGGTTCGGGTGGTTTATATATAAAATAACAGATTCCCGGGAGTTAGTTACAGACTGGAATCTAATTGAGGGGTTCGGTGGGGTTTATATATATATATATATATATATAATATCAGATACCCGGGACTGAGATACAGGCTGGAATCTAATCAAGGGGTTCGGGGGGTTATATATAGAATAACAGATACCCGGGAGTGAGTAACAGACTGGAATCTAATCAAAGGTTTCGGGGTTGTATTTATATATAGAATAACAGATACCCGGGAGTGAGTTACAGACTGGAATCTAATCGAGGGGTTCAGGGTGGTTTATACATAGAATAACAGATACCCGGGACTGAGTTACAGACTAGAATCTAATGGAGGGGTTTGGGGTGGTTTATATATAGATTAAAAGATAACAGGGATTGAGTTACAGACTAGAATATAATCGAGGGGATCGGGTGGTTTATATATAAAATAACAGTTACCCGGGAGTGAGTTACAGATTGGAATCTAATCGAGGGGTTCGGGGGTGGTTTATATATAGATTAAAAGATAACCGGGAGTGAGTTACAGTCTGGAATCTAATCGAGGGGTTTGGGCTATTTTATATATAGAATAACAGATAACCGGGAGTGAGTTACAGACTGGAATCTAATCGAGAGGTTCGGGTGGTTTATACATAACATAACAGATACCCGGGAGTGAGTTACAGACTGGAATCTAATCGAGGGGTTCGGGGTGGTTTATATATAGAATAACAGATACCCGGGAGCGAGTAACAGATTGGAATCTAATCGAGGGGTTCGGGATGGTTTATATATAGAATAACAGACACCCAGGAGTGAGTTACAGACTGGAATCTAATCGAAGGGGTTGGCGGGGTTTATACATAGAATAACAGATACCCGGGAGTGAGTTACAGACTGGAATCTAATCGAGGGGTTCGGGGTCAATTATATATAGAATAACAGATACCCGGGAGTGAGTTACAGACTGGAATCTAATCGAGGGGTTCGGGGTCAATTATATATAGAATAACAGATACCCGGGAGTGAGTTACAGAGTAGAATCTAATAGAGGGGTTCAGGGTGGTTTATATATACAATAGTAGATACCCGGGAGTGAGTTACAGACTGGAATCTAATCGAAGGGTTCGGGGTGGATTATATATAGAATAACAGATACCCGGGAGTGAGTTACAGACTGGAATGTAATAGAGGGGGTCGGGGGAGGGGTATATATATTGAATAACAGATACCCGGGAGTGAGTAACAGACTGGAATCAAATCGAGGAGGTCGGGGGGGTTTATATATAGAATAACAGATAACCGGGAGTGAGTTACAGAGTAGAATCTAATAGAGGGGTTCGAGGTGGTTCATATACTGAATAGGAGATACCCGTGAGTGAGTTACACACTGGAATCTAATCGAGGGGTTCGGGGGGGTTTATATATAGAAGAACAGATACCCGGGAGTGTGTTACAGACTGGAATCTAATCGACGGGTTCGGGGTGGTTGATATGTAGAATAACAGATACCCCGGGAGTGAGTTACAGACTGGAATCGAATCGAAGGGTTCGGGGTGATTTATATATTGAATACAAGATTCCCGGGAATGAGTTACAGACTGGAATCTAATCGAGGAGATCAGGGTGGTTTATATATAGAATAACAGATACCCAGGACTGAGTTACAGGCTGGAATCTAATCCAGGGGTTCGGGGGAGTTTATTTACAGAATAGCAGATACCCGGGACTGAGTTACAAACTGTAATCTAATCAAAGGGGTCGGGGTGATTTCTATAGAACAAGAGTTTCCGCGAGAGAGTTACAGACTGGAATCTAATCGAGGGGTTCAGGGTAGTTTATATATAGAATAACAGATACCCGGGAGTGAGTAACAGACCGGAATCTAATCGAGGGGTTCGGGGGGGTTTATATGTAGAATAACAGATACCCGGGAGTGAGTTACAGACTGGAATCGAATCAAAGAGTTCAGGGCGGTTTATATGCAGAATACATGATTCCCGGGAGTGATTTACAGACTGGTATCTAGTCAAGGGGTTCGGGGTGATTTATATATAGAATACAAGATTCCCGGGAAGGAGTAACTGACTGGAATCTAATCCAGGTTTTCGGGGTGGGTTATATATAGAATAACAGATACCCGGGAGTGAGTTACACACTGGAATATAATCGAGGGATTCGGGTGGTTTATATGTAGAATAACAGACACCTGGGAGTGATTTACAGACTGGAATCTAATCGAGGGGGTACGGGGTGGTTTATATATAGAATAACAGATACCCGGGAGTGAGTTACAGACTGGAATCTAATCGAGGGGTTCGGGGGGGTTTATATACAGAATAACAGATACCCGGGAGTGGGTAACAAACTGGAATCTCATCGAGGGGTTCGGGTGCTTTATACATAGAATAACAGATAACCGGGAGTGAGTTACAGACTGGAATCTAATCGAGGGGTTCGGGGTCATTTATATATTGAATAACAGATTCCCGGGAGTGAGTAACAGACTGGAATCTAATCGAGGGGTTCAGGGTGGTTTATATATAGAATAACAGATACCCGGGAGTGAGTTACCGACCGGAACTAATCAAGGGGTTCGGGGTGGTTTATATATAGAATATCAGAAACCCGGGACTGAGTTCCAGCCTGGAATCAAATCGAGGGGTTCAGGGTGTTTTATTTTTAGATTAACAGATAACAGGGATTGAGTTACAGACTAGAATCAAATCGAGGGGTTTTGGGGTGGTTTCTATATAGAATAACAGATAACCGGGAGTGAGTTACACACTGGAATCTAATCGAGGGGTTCAGGGTGTTTTATTTTTAGATTAACAGATAACAGGGATTGAGTTACAGACTAGAATCAAATCGAGGGGTTTTGGGGTGGTTTCTATATAGAATAACAGATAACCGGGAGTGAGTTACACACTGGAATCTAATCGAGGGGTTCAGGGTTGTATTTATATATAAAATAACAGATACCCGGGAGTGAGTTACAGACTGGAATCTAATCGAGGGGTTCATGGTTGTATTTATATAGAGAATAACAGATACCCGGGAGTGAGTTACAGACTCCCATCTAATCGAAGGGTTCGGGGTGTTTATATATAAAATAACAGATACCCGGGAGTGAGTTACAGACTGGAATCTAATCGAGAGGTTTGGGCTGTTTTATATACAGAATAACAGATAACCTGGAGTGAGTTACAGACTGGAATCTAATCGAGGGGGTCGGGGTGGTTTATATATGGAATAACAGACACCCGGGAGTGAATTACAGACTGGAATCTAACCGAGGGGGTCGGGGGGGGTTTAAATATAGAATAACAGATACCCGGGAGCGAGTTACAGACTGGAATCTAATCAAGGGGCTCGGGAGGGTTTATATACAGAATAACAGAATCCCGGGAGTGAGTTACAGACAGGAATCTAATCGAGGGGTTCGGTGTGGTTTAAATATAGAGTAACAGATACCCGGGAGTGAGTTACACACTGGAATCTAATCGAGGGGTTCTGGGTCAATTATATATAGAATAACAGATTCCCGGGAGTGAGTTGCAGACTGGAAAATAATCGAGGGGTTCGGGGTGGATTATATATATAATAACAGATACCCGGCAGTGAGTTACAGACTGGAATCTAATCGAGGGGTTCAAGGTTGTATTTATATATAGAATAACAGATACCCGGGAGTGAGTTACAGACTGGAATCTAATCGAGGGGTTCGGGAAGGTTTATATGTAGAATATCAGAAACCCGGGACTGAGTTACAGACTGGAATCTAATCGAGGGGTTCAGGGTTGTATTTATATATAGAATAACAGATACCCGGGACTGAGTTCCAGCCTGGAATCTAATCGAGGCGTTCGGGGTGTTTTATTTTTAGAATAACAGATAACAGGGATTGAGTTACAGACTAGAATCTAATCGAGGGGTTCTGATGGATTATATATAAAATAACAGATACCCGGGAGTGAGTTACAGACTGGAATCTAATCGAGGGGTTCGGGTGGTTATTTATAAAATAACAGTTACCCGGGAGTGAGGTACAGACTGCAATCTAATCGAGGGGTTCGGGGTGGTTTATACATAGAATAATAGATAACCGGGATTGAGTTACAGACTAGAATCTAATAAAGGGGGTCGCTGGGGTATATATATTGAATAACAGATACCCGGGAGTGAGTTACAGACTGGAATCTAATCGATGGGTTCGGGTGGTTTATATATAAAATAACAGATACCCGGGAGTTAGTTACAGACTGGAATCTAATTGAGGGGTTCGGTGGGGTTTATATATATATATAATATCAGATACCCGGGACTGAGTTACAGGCTGGAATCTAATCAAGGGGTTCGGGGGGTTATATAAAGAATAACAGATACCCGGGAGCGAGTAACAGACGGGAATCTAATCAAAGGGTTCGGGGTTGTACTTATATAGAGAATAACAGATACCCGGGAGTGAGTTACAGACTGGAATCTAATCAAAGGGTTCGGGGTTGTATTTATATATAGAATAACAGATACTCGGGAGTGAGTTACAGACTGGAATCTAATCGAGGGGTTCGGGGTTGTTTATATATAGAATAACAGATACCCGGGAGTGAGTTACAGACTGGAATCTAATCGAGGGGTTCGGGGTGGTTTATATATAGAATAACAGATACCCGGGAGTGAGTTACAGACTGGAATCTAATCGAGGGGTTCGGGGTGCTTTATATATAGAATAACAGATACCTGGGAGTGAGTTGCAGACTGGAATCTAATCGTGGGGTTCCAGGTTGTATTTATATATAGAATAACAGATACCCGGGACTGAGTTACAGACTGGAATCTAATCGAGGGGTTCAGGGTTGTATTTATATATAGAATAACAGATAACCGGGACTGAGTTCCAGCCTGGAATCTAATCGAGGGGTTCGGGGTGTTTTATTTTTAGAATAACAGATAACAGGGATTGAGTTACAGACTAGAATCTAATCGAGGGGTTTTGGGGTGGTTTATATATAGAATAACAGATACCCGGGAGTGAGTTACAGACTGGAATCTAATCGAGGGGTTTTGGGGTGGTTTATATATAGAATAACAGATACCCGGGAGTGAGTTACAGACTGGAATCTAATCGAGGGGTTCTGGTGGATTATATATAAAATAACAGATACCCGGGAGTGAGTTACAGACTGGAATCTAATCGAGGGGTTCGGGTGGTTTATATATAAAATAACAGTTACCCGGGAGTGAGGTACAGACTGGAATCTAATCTAGGGGTTCGGGGTGGTTTATACATAGAACAATAGATAACCGGGATTGAGTTACAGACTAGAATCTAATAGAGGGGGTCGCTGGGGTATATATATTGAATAACAGATATCCGGGAGTGAGTTACAGACTGGAATCTAATCGAGGGGTTCGGGGTGGATTATATATAGAATAACAGATACCCGGGAGTGAGTTACAGACTGGAATCTAATCGATGGGTTCGGGTGGTTTATATATAAAATAACAGATACCCGGGAGTTAGTTACAGACTGGAATCTAATTGAGGGGTTCGGTGGGGTTTATATATATATATAATATCAGATACCCGGGACTGAGTTACAGGCTGGAATCTAATCAAGGGGTTCGTGGGGTTATATATAGAATAACAGATACCCGGGAGCGAGTAACAGACTGGAATCTAATCAAAGGGTTCGGGGTTGTATTTATACATAGAATAACAGATACCCGGGAGTGAGTTACAGACTAGAATATAATCGAGGGGATCGCATGGTTTATATATAAAATAACAGATACCCGGGAGTGAGTTACAGATTGGAATGTAATCGAGGGGTTCGGGGGTGGTTTATATATAGATTAAAAGATAACCGGGAGTGAGTTACAGTCTGGAATCTAATCGAGGGGTTTGGGCTGTTTTATATATAGAATAACAGATAACCGGGAGTGAGTTACAGACTGGAATCTAATCGAGGGGTTCGGGGTGGTTTATATATAGAATAACAGATACCCGGGAGTGAGTTACAGACTGGAATCTAATCGAGGGGGTTGGGGGGGTTTATACATAGAATAACAGATATCCGGGAGCGAGTTACAGACTGGAATCTAATCGAGGGATTCGGGAGGGTTTATATACAGAATAACAGACACCCAGGAGTGAGTTACAGACTGGAATCTAATCGAGGGGGTTGGGGGGGTTTATACATAGAATAACAGATACCCGGGAGTGAGTAACAGACTGGAATCTAATCGAGGGGGTTGGGGGGGTTTATACATAGAATAACAGATACCCGGGAGCGAGTTACAGACTGGAATCTAATCGAGGGGTTCGGGAGGGTTTATATACAGAATAACAGAATCCCGGGAGTGAGTTATAGACAGGAATCTAATCGAGTGGTTCGGGGTGGTTTATATATAGAATAACAGATACCCGGGAGTGAGTTACAGACTGGAATCTAATCGAGGGGTTTGGGGTGGTTTATATATAGATTAAAAGATAACCGGGAGTGAGTTACAGTCTGGAATCTAATCGAGGGGTTGGGGCTGTTTTATATATAGAATAACAGATACCCGGGAGTGAGTTACAGACTGGAATCTAATCGAGGGGGTCGGGGTGGATTATATATAGAATAACAGATACCTGGGAGTGAGTTACAGACTGGAATCTAATCGAGGGGTTCGGGGTGGTTTATATATAGAATAACAGATAACAGGGAGTGAGTTACCGACCGGAACTAATCAAGGGGTTCGGGGAGGTTTATATATAGAATAACAGATACCCGGGAGTGAGTTACAGACTGGAATCTAATCGAGGGGTTCGGGGTGGTTTATATTTAGAATATCAGAAACCCGGGACTGAGTTCCAGCCTGGAATCTAATCGAGGGGTTTGGGGTGTTTTATTTTTAGATTAACAGATAACAGGGATTGAGTTACAGACTAGAATCTAATCGAGGGGTTCGAGTGGTTTATATATAAAATAACAGATACCCGGGAGTGAGTTACAGACTGGAATCTAATCGAGGGGTTTTGGGGTGGTTTATATATAGAATAACAGATACCCGGGAGTGAGTTACAGTCTGGAATCTAATCGAGGGGTTCAGGGTGGTTTATATATAAAATAACAGATACCCGGGAGTGAGTTACAGACTGGAATCTAATCGAGGGGTTTTGGGGTGGTTTATATATAGAATAACAGATACCCGGGAGTGAGTTACAGTCTGGAATCTAATCGAGGGGTTCGGGGTGGTTTATATATAGAATAACAGATACCCGGGAGTGCGTTACAGGCTGGAATCTAATCGAGGGGTTCGGGGTGGTTTATATATAGAATAACAGATACCCGGGAGTGAGTTACAGACTGGAATCTAATCGAGGGGTTCGGGGTGGTTTATATATAAAATAACAGATACCTGGGAGTGAGTTACAGTCTGGAATCTAATCGAGGGGTTCGGGGTGTTTTATTTTTAGAATAAGAGATAACAGCGATTGAGTTACAGACTAGAATCTAATTGAGCGGTTCGGGTGGTTTATATATAGAATAACAGATACCCGGGACTGAGTTACAGACTGGAATCTAAACGAGGGGTTCAGGGTTATATTTATATATGGAATACATGATTCCCGGGAGTGAGTAACAGACTGGAATCTAATCGAGGGGTTCGGGAAGGTTTATATGTAGAATATCAGAAACCCAGGACTGAGTTACAGACTGGAATCAAATCGAGGGGTTCAGGGTTGTATTTATATATAGAATAACAGATACCCGGGAGTGAGTTACAGGCTGGAATCTAATCAAGGGGTTCGGGGGGTTATATATAGAATAACAGATACCCGGGAGTGAGTAACAGACGGGAATCTAATCGAGGGGTTCGGGGTGGTTTATACATAGAATAATAGATAACCGGGATTGAGTTACAGACTAGAATCTAATAGAGGGGGTCGCTGGGGTATATATATTGAATAACAGATACCCGGAGTGAGTTACAGACTGGAATCTAATCGATGGGTTCGGGGGTTTATATATAAAATAACAGATACCCGGGAGTTAGTTACAGACTGGAATCTAATTGAGGGGTTCGGTGGGGTTTATATATATATATAATATCAGATACCCGGGACTGAGTTACAGGCTGGAATCTAATCAAGGGGTTCGGGGTGGTTTATATATAGAATAACAGATACCCGGGAGTGAGTTCCAGCCTGGAATCTAATCGAGGGGTTCGGGGTGTTTTATTTTTAGAATAACAGATACCCGGGAGTGAGTTACAGGCTGGAATCTAATCAAGGGGTTCGGGGGGTTATATATAGAATAACAGATACCCGGGAGTGAGTAACAGACGGGAATCTAATCGAGGGGTTCGGGGTGGTTTATACATAGAATAATAGATAACCGGGATTGAGTTACAGACTAGAATCTAATAGAGGGGGTCGCTGGGGTATATATATTGAATAACAGATACCCGGGAGTGAGTTACAGACTGGAATCTAATCGATGGGTTCGGGTGGTTTATATATAAAATAACAGATACCCGGGACTTAGTTACAGACTGGAATCTAATTGAGGGGTTCGGTGGGGTTTATATATATATATAATATCAGATACCCGGGACTGAGTTACAGGCTGGAATCTAATCAAGGGGTTCGGGGTGGTTTATATATAGAATAACAGATACCCGGGAGTGAGTTACAGACTGGAATCTAATCGAGGGGTTCAGGGTGGTTTATATATAGAATAACAGATACCCGGGAGTGAGTTACAGACTGGAATTTAATCGAGGGGTTCAGGGGTGGATTATATATAGAATAACAGATACCCGGGAGTGAGTCACAGACTGGAATCTAATCGAGGGGCTCAAGGTTGTATTTATATATAGAATAACAGATACCCGGGAGTAAAAAACAGTCTGGAATCTAATCGAGGAGTTCGGGGTGGTTTATATATAGAATAACAGATACCCGGGAGTGAGTTACAGACTGGAATCTAATCAAGGGGTTTTGGGGTGGTTTATATATAGAATAACAGATACCCGGAAGTGAGTTACAGTCTGGAATCAAATCGAGGGGTTCGGGTGGATTATATATAAAATAAAAGATACCAGGGAGTGAGTTACGGACTGGAATCTATTCTAGGGGTTCGGGTGGTTTACATATAAAATAACAAATACCCGGGAGTGAGTTACAGACTGGAATCTAATCAAAGAGTTCGGGGTGATTTATATATAGAATAACAGATACCCAGGATTGAGTTAGAGACTGGAATCTAATCGAGGGGTTCGGGGTCGGTTTTGTATAGAATAACAGATATCCGGGAGTGAGTTACAGACTGGAATCTAATCGAGGGGTTAGGGTGCTTTATATATAGACTAACAGATACCCGGGAGTGAGTGACAGACTGGAATCTAATCGAGGGGATCGGGGTGCTTTATATATAGAATAACACATACCCGGCAGTTAATTACAGACTGGAATCTAATCGAGGGGTTCAGGGTTGTATTTATTTGTAGATTAACAGATACCCGGGAATGAGTTACAGACTGGAATCTAATCGAGTGGCTCGGGGAGGTTTATATGTAGAATATCAGATACCTGGGAGTGAGTTACAGACTGGAATCTAATCGAGGGGATCGGGGTGGTTTATATATAGAATAACAGATACCCGGGTGTGAGTTACAGGTTGGAATTGGGTTCAGGGGGGTTTATATATAGAATAACAGATACCCGGGAGTGAGTTACAGACTGGAATCTAATCGAGTGGTGCGGGGAGGTTTATATATAGAATAACACACACCCAGGAGTGAGTAACAGACTGGAATCTAATCGAGGGGATCGGGGTGGATTATATATAGAGTAACAGATAACCGGGAGTGAGTCACAGACTGGAATCTAATCGAGGGTTTAGGGTGGTTTACATATAGAATAACCGATACCCGGGGGTGAGTTACAGACTGGAATCTAATCGAGGAGTTCAGGGGGGTTTATATATAGAATAACAGACACCCGGGAGTGATTACAGACTGGAACCTAATCGAGGGGTTCAGGGTTGTATTTATATATAGAATAACAGATACCGGGAAGTAAGTTACAGACCGGAATCTAATCGAGGGGTTCGGGGTGGTTTATATATAGAATAACAGATACCTGGGAGTGAATAACAGGCTGGAATCTAATCGAGGGGTTCAGGGTTGTATTTATATATAGAATAGTAGATACACGGGAGTGAGTAACAGACTGGAATCTAAACGAGGGGTTAGGGTGGTTTATATATAGAATAACAGGTACCCGGAAGTGAGTTACAGATTGGAATTTAATCGAAGGGTTCAGGGTGGTTTATATACAGAATAACAGATACCCGGGAGTGAGTTACAGACTGGAATCAAATCGAAGGGTTCGGATGGTTTATATATAGAATACAAGATTCCCGGGAGTGTGTTACAAACTGGAATCTAATCGAGGGGTGCGGGGAGGTTTATATATAGAATAACAGATACCCGGGAGTGAGTTACAGACTGGAATCTAGCCGAGTGGTTCGGGGTCATTTATATATAGAATAACAGATACCTGGGAGTGAGTTGCAGTCTGGAATCTAATCGAGGGGTTCGGTGGGGTATATATATAGAATAACAGATTCCGGGGAGTGAGTAACAGACTGGAATCTAATGGAGGGGTTAGGGTGGTTTATATACAGAATAACAGATACCCGGGACTGAGTTACAGACTGGAATCTAATCAAAGGGTTCGGGATGGTTTATATATAAAATAACAGATACCCGGGACTGAGTTACAGACAGGAATCTAATCGAGGGGTTCGGGGTGGATTATATATAGAATAACAGATACCAGGGAGTGAGTTACAGACTGGAATCTTATCGAAGGGTTCGGGGTGTTTATATATAGAATAACAGATACCCGGGAGTGAGTTACAGACTGGAATCTTATCGAAGGGTTCGGGGTGGATTATATATAGATTACCAGATTCCCGGAAGTGAGTCACAGACTGGAATCTAATCGAAGGGTTAGAGTGGTTTATGTACAGAATAACAGATACCCGGGAGTGAGATACAGACTGGAATCTAATCAAAGAGTTCAGGGTGGTTTATATACAGAATACATGATTCCCGTGAGTGATTTACAGACTGGAATCTAATCGAGGGGTGCGGGGAGGTTTATATATAGAATAACAGATACCCGGGAGTGAGTTACAGACTGGAATCTAATTGAGGGGATCAGGGTGGTTTATATATAGATTAACAGATACCCGGGAGTGAGTTACATACTGGAATCTAATCGAGGGGTTCGGGGTGGTTTATATATAGAATAACAGATACCCGGGAGTGAGTTACAGACTGGAATCTAATCGAAGGGTTCGGGGTGTTTATATATAGAATAACAGATACCCGGGAGTGAGTTACGGACTGGAATCTAATCGAAGGGTTCGGGGTGGATTATATATAGAATAACAGATACCCGGGAGTGAGTTACAGACTGGAATCTAATTGAGGAGATCGGGGTGGTTTATATTTAGATTAACAGATACCCGGGAGTGAGTTACAGACTGGAATCTTATCGAGGGGTTCGGGGTGGTTTATATATAGAATAACAGAAACCTGGGAGTGAGTAACAGACTGGAATCTAATCGAGGGGATCAGGGGTGGATTATATATAGATAAACAGATTCCCGGAAGTGAGTCACAGACTGGAATCTAATCAAAGAGTTCAGGGTGGTTTATATAAAGTATACAAGATTCCCGGGAGTGAGTTACAAACTGGAATCTAATCGAGGGGTTCGGGGAGGTTTATATATAGAATAACACATACCCGGGAGTGAGTAACAGACTGGAATAAAGTCGAGGGTTTCGGGGTGGTTTATATATAGAATAACAGATTCCGGGGAGTGAGTAACAGATTGGAATCTATTTGAGGAGATCAGGGTGGTTTATATATAGAATAACAGATACCCAAGAGTGAGTTACAGACTGGAATCTAATCGAGGGGTTCGGGGTGGTTTATATATAGAATAAGAGATACCCAGGAGTGAGTTACAGACTGGAATCTAATCGAGGGGTTCGGGGTGGTTTATATATAGAATAACAGATTCCCGGGAGTGAGCAACAGACTGGAATCTAATCGAGAGGTTCGGGGTGGTTTATATATAGAATAACAGATACCCGGGAGTGAGTTACAGACTGGAATCTTATCGAAGGGTTCGGGGTGGATTATATACAGAATAACAGATACCCGGGAGTGAGATACAGACTGGAATCTAATCAAAGAGTTCAGGGTGTTTTATATACAGAATACATGATTCCCATGAGTGATAAACAGACTGGAATCTAATCGAGGGGTGCGGGGGGGTTTATATATAGATTAACAGACACCCGGGAGTGAGTTACAGACTGGAATCTAATCGTGGGGTTCAGGGTGGTTTATATATAGAATTAAAGATACCCGTGAGTGAGTTACAGGTTGGAATCTAATCGAGGGGATCAGGGGTGGATTATATATAGATAAACAGATACCCGGAAGTGAGTCACAGACTGCAATCTAATCGAGGGGTTAGGGTGGTTTATATATAGAATAACAGATACCCGGGAGTGAGTTACAGGTTGGAATCTAATCGAGGGGTTCAGGGGGGTTTATATATAGAATAACAGATACCCGGGATAGAGTTACAGACTGGAATCTAATCAAAGAGTTCAGGGTGGTTTATATAAAGAATAACAGATACCCGGGAGTGAGTTACAAACTGGAATCTAATCGAGTGGTGCGGGGAGGTTTATATATAGAATAACACATACCCGGGAGTGAGTTACAGACTGGAATCTAATCGAGGGGTTCGGGGTGGTTTATATATAGAATAACAGATACCCGGGAGTGAGTTACAGACTGCAATCTAATGGAGGGGTTCGGGGTGGTTTATATATAGAATAACAGATACCCGGGGGAGAGTTACAGACTGCAATAAAATCGAGGGTTTCGGGGTGGTTTATACATAGAATAACAGATTCCAGGGAGTGAGTAACAGATTGGAATCTATTTGAGGAGATCAGGGTGGTTTATATATAGAATAAGAGATACCCGGGAGTGAGTTACAGAGTGGAATCTAATCGAGGGGTTCGGGGTGGTTTATATATAGAATAACAGATTCCCGGGAGTGACTAACAGGCTGGAAACTAATCGAGGGGTTCGGGGTGTCTTATATATAGAATAACAGATACCAGGGAATGAGTAACAGACTGGAATCTAATCGAGGGGTTCAGGGTTGTATTTATATACAGAATAGTAGATACACGGGAGTGAGTAACAGACTGGAATCTAAACGAGGGGTTAGGGTGGTTTATATATAGAATAACAGATACCCGGAAGTGAGTTACAGATTGGAATTTAATCGAAGGGTTCAGGGTGGTTTATATACAGAATAACAGATACCCGGGAGTGAGTTACAGACTGGAATCTAATCGAAGGGTTCGGATGGTTTATATATAGAATACAAGATTCCCGGGAGTGTGTTACAAACTGGAATCTAATCGAGGGGTGCGGGGAGGTTTATATATAGAATAACAGATACCCGGGAGTGAGTTACAGACTGGAATCTAGTCGAGTGGTTCGGGGTCATTTATATATAGAATAACAGATACCTGGGAGTGAGTTGCAGTCTGGAATCTAATCGAGAGGTTCGGTGGGGTATATATATAGAATAACAGATTCCGGGGAGTGAGTAACAGACTGGAATCTAATCGAGGGGTTAGGGTGGTTTATATACAGAATAACAGATACCCGGGAGTGAGTTTCAGACTGGAATCTAATCGAGGGGTTAGGGTGGTTTATATCTAGAATAACAGATACCCGGGACTGAGTTACAGACTGGAATCTAATCGAAGGGTTCGGGATGGTTTATATATAAAATAACAGATACCCGGGAGTGAGTTACAGACTGGAATCTAATCGAAGGGTTCGGGGTGGATTATATATAGAATAACAGATACCCGGGAGTGAGTTACAGACAGGAATCTTATCGAAGGGTTCGGGGTGGATGATATATAGATTACCAGATTCCCGGAAGTGAGTCACAGACTGGAATCTAATCGAAGGGTTAGAGTGGTTTATATAAAGAATAACAGATACCCGGGAGTGAGATACAGACTGGAATCTAATCAAAGAGTTCAGGGTGGTTTATATACAGAATACATAATTCCCGAGAGTGATTTACAGACTGGAATCTAATCGAGGGGTGCGGGGATGTTTATATATAGAATAACAGATACCCGGGAGTGAGTTACAGACTGGAATCTAATTGAGGGGATCAGGGTGGTTTATATATAGAATAATAGATACCTGGGAGTGAGTTACAGACAGGAATCTAATCGAGGCGTTCGAGGTGGTTTATATATTGAATAATAGATACCCGGGAGCGAGATACAGACTGGAATCTAATCGAGGCGTTCGAGGTGCTTTATATATAGAATAACAGATAACCGGGAGTGAGTTACAGACTGGAATCTAATCGAGGGGTTCGGGGTGGTTAGTATATAGAATAACAGATAACCCAGGAGTGAGTTAGAGACTGGAATCTAATCAAGGGGTTCGGGGGGGCTTTATATATAGAATAACAGATACCCGTGAGTGAGTTACAGGTTGGAATCTAATCGAGGGGTTCAGGGGGGTTTATATATAGAATAACAGATACCCGGGAGAGAGTTACAGACTGGAATCTAATCAAAGAGTTCAGGGTGGTTTATATAAAGAATAACAGATACCCGGGAGTGAGTTACAAACTGGAATCTAATCGAGTGGTGCGGGGAGGTTTATATATAGAATAACACATACCCGGGAGTGAGTTACAGACTGGAATCTAATCGAGGTGTTTGGGGTGGTTTATATATAGAATAACAGATACCCGGGAGTGGGTTACAGACTGCAATCTAATGGAGGGGTTCGGGGTGGTTTATATATAGAATAACAGATACCCGGGGGAGAGTTACAGACTGCAATAAAATCGAGGGTTTCGTGGTGGTTTATATATAGAATAACAGATTCCGGGGAGTGAGTAACAGGTTGGAATCTATTTGAGGAGATCAGGGTGGTTTATATATAGAATAAGAGATACCCGGGAGTGAGTTACAGACTGGAATCTAATCGAGGGGTTCGGGGTGGTTTATATATAGAATAACAGATACCTGGGAGTGAGTTACAGACAGGAATCTAATCGAGGCGTTCGAGGTGGTTTATATATTGAATAATAGATACCCGGGAGCGAGATACAGACTGGAATCTAATCGAGGCGTTCGAGGTGCTTTATATATAGAATAACAGATAACCGGGAGTGAGTTACAGACTGGAATCTAATCGAGGGGTTCGGGGTGGTTAGTATATAGAATAACAGATAACCCAGGAGTGAGTTAGAGACTGGAATCTAATCAAGGGGTTCGGGGGGGCTTTATATATAGAATAACAGATACCCGTGAGTGAGTTACAGGTTGGAATCTAATCGAGGGGTTCAGGGGGGTTTATATATAGAATAACAGATACCCGGGAGAGAGTTACAGACTGGAATCTAATCAAAGAGTTCAGGGTGGTTTATATAAAGAATAACAGATACCCGGGAGTGAGTTACAAACTGGAACCTAATCGAGTGGTGCGGGGAGGTTTATATATAGAATAACACATACCCGGGAGTGAGTTACAGACTGGAATCTAATCGAGGTGTTTGGGGTGGTTTATATATAGAATAACAGATACCCGGGAGTGGGTTACAGACTGCAATCTAATGGAGGGGTTCGGGGTGGTTTATATATAGAATAACAGATACCCGGGGGAGAGTTACAGACTGCAATAAAATCGAGGGTTTCGGGGTGGTTTATATATAGAATAACAGATTCCGGGGAGTGAGTAACAGATTGGAATCTATTTGAGGAGATCAGGGTGGTTTATATATAGAATAAGAGATACCCGGGAGTGAGTTACAGACTGGCATCTAATCGAGGGGTTCGGGGTGGTTTATATATAGAATAACAGATTCCCGGGAGTGACTAACAGGCTGGAAACTAATCGAGGGGTTCGGGGTGTCTTATATATAGAATAACAGATACCAGGGAATGAGTAACAGACTGGAATCTAATCGAGGGGTTCAGGGTTGTATTTATATACAGAATAGTAGATACACGGGAGTCAGTAACAGACTGGAATCTAAACGAGGGGTTAGGGTGGTTTATATATAGAATAACAGATACCCGGAAGTGAGTTACAGATTGGAATTTAATCGAAGGGTTCAGGGTGGTTTATATACAGAATAACAGATACCCGGGAGTGAGTTACAGACTGGAATCTAATCGAAGGGTTCGGATGGTTTATATATAGAATACAAGATTCCCGGGAGTGTGTTACAAACTGGAATCTAATCGAGGGGTGCGGGGAGGTTTATATATAGAATAACAGATACCCGGGAGTGAGTTACAGACTGGAATCTAGTCGAGTGGTTCGGGGTCATTTATATATAGAATAACAGATAACCGGGAGTGAGTTGCAGTCTGGAATCTAATTGAGGGGTTCGGTGGGGTATATATATAGAATAACAAATTCCGGGGAGTGAGTCACAGATTGGAATCTAATCGAGGGGTTAGGGTGGTTTATATACAGAATAACAGATACCCGGGAGTGAGTTTCAGACTGGAATCTAATCGAGGGGTTAGGGTGGTTTATATCTAGAATAACAGATACCCGGGACTGAGTTACAGACTGGAATCTAATCGAAGGGTTCGGGATGGTTTATATATAAAATAACAGATACCCGGGAGTGAGTTACAGACTGGAATCTAATCGAGGGGTTCGGGGAAGTTTATATATAGAATAACATATACCCGGGAGTGAGTTACGGACTGGAATCTAATCGAAGGGTTCGGGGTAGATTATATATAGAATAACAGATACCCGGGAGTGAGTTACAGACAGGAATCTAATTGAGGAGATCAGGGTTGTTTATATTTAGATTAACAGATACCAGGGAGTGAGTTACAGACTGGAATCTAATCGAAGGGTTAGAGTGGTTTATATACAGAATAACAGATACCCGGGAGTGAGATACAGACTGGAATCTAATCAAAGAGTTCAGGGTGGTTTATATACAGAATACATGATTCCCGTGAGTGATTTACAGACTGGAATCTAATCGAGGGGTGCGGGGAGGTTTATATATAGAATAACAGATACCCGGGAGTGAGTTACAGACTGGAATCTAATCGAGGGGTGCGGGGAGGTTTATATATAGAAGAACAGATACCCGGGAGTGAGTTACAGACTCGAATCTAATTGAGGGGATCAGGGCGGTTTATATATAGATTAACAGATACCCGGGAATGAGTTACATACTGGAATCTAATCGAGGGGTTCGGGGTGGTTTATATATAGAATAACAGATACCCGGGAATGAGTAATAGACTGGTACCTAATCGAGGGGTTCAGGGTTGTATTTATATATAGAATAACAGATACCCGGGAGTGAGTTACATACTGGAATCTAATCAAAGGGTTTGGGGTGATTTATATATAGAATAACAGATACCCGGGAGTGAGTTACAGTCTGGAATCTAATCGAGGGGTTCAGGGTGGTTTATATATAAAATAACAGATACCCGGGAGTGAGTTACAGACTGGAATCTAATCGAGGGGTTTTGGGGTGGTTTATATATAGAATAACAGATACCCGGGAGTGAGTTACAGTCTGGAATCTAATCGAGGGGTTCGGGGCGGTTTATATATAGAATAACAGATACCCGGGAGTGCGTTACAAACTGGAATCTAATCGAGGGGTTCGGGGTGGTTTATATATAGAATAACAGATACCCGGGAGTGAGTTACAGACTGGAATCTAATCGAGGGTTTCGGGGTGGTTTATATATAAAATAACAGATACCCGGGAGTGAGTTACAGTCTGGAATCTAATCGAGGGGTTCGGGGTGTTTTATTTTTAGAATAAGAGATAACAGCGATTGAGTTACAGACTAGAATCTAATTGAGCGGTTCGGGTGGTTTATATATAGAATAACAGATACACGGCAGTGAGTTGCAGACTGGAAAATAATCGAGGGGTATGGGGAGATTTATATATAGAATAACAGATACCCAGGACTGAGTTACAGACTGGAATCTAAACGAGGGGTTCAGGGTTATATTTATATATGGAATACATGATTCCCGGGAGTGAGTTACAGACTGGAATCTAATCGAGGGGTTCGGGAAGGTTTATATGTAGAATATCAGAAACCCGGGACTGAGTTACAGACTGGAATCTAATCGAGGGGTTCAGGGTTGTATTTATATATAGAATAACAGATACCCGGGACTGAGATCCAGCCTGGAATCTAATCGAAGGGTTCGGGGTGTTTTATTTTTAGAATAACAGATACCCAGGAGTGAGTTACAGGCTGGAATCTAATCAAGGGGTTCGGGGGGTTATATATAGAATAACAGATACCCGGGAGTGAGTTACAGACGGGAATCTAATCGAGGGGTTCGGGGTGGTTTATACATAGAATAATAGATAACCGGGATTGAGTTACAGACTAGAATCTAATAGAGGGGGTCGCTGGGGTATATATATTGAATAACAGAACCCGGGAGTGAGTTACAGACTGGAATCTAATCGATGGGTTCGGGTGGTTTATATATAAAATAACAGATACCCGGGAGTTAGTTACAGACTGGAATCTAATTGAGGGGTTCAGTGGGGTTTATATATATATATAATATCAGATACCCGGGACTGAGTTACAGGCTGGAATCTAATCAAGGGGTTCGGGGGGTTATATATAGAATAACAGATACGCGGGAGTGAGTTACAGACTGGAATCTAATCAAAGGGTTCAGGGTTGTATTTATATATAGAATAACAGATACCCGGGAGTGAGTTACAGACTGGAATCTAATCAAGGGGTTCAGGGTGGTTTATATATAGAATAACAGATACCCGGGAGTGAGTTACAGACTGGAATCTAATCGAGGGGTTCGGGGGGGTTTATATATAGAATAACAGATACCTGGGAGTGAGTTACAGACTGGAATCTAATCGTGGGGTTCCAGGTTGTATTTATATATAGAATAACAGATACCCGGGAGTGAGTTACAGACTGGAATCTAAACGAGGGGTTCAGGGTTATATTTATATATAGAATACATGATTCCCGGGAGTGAGTTACAAACTGGAATCTAATCGAGGGGTTTGGGAAGGTTTATATGTAGAATATCAGAAACCCGGGACTGAGTTACAGACTGGAATCTAATCAAGTGGTTCGGTGGGGTTTATCTATAGAATAACAGATACCCGGGAGTGAGTTACAGACTGGAATCTAATCGAGGTGTTCAGGGGTGGATTATATATAGAATAACAGATACCCGGGAGTGAGTTACAGATTGGAATCTAATCGAGGGGTTTGGGGTGGTTTATATATAGAATAACAGATACCCGGGAGTGAGTTACAGACTGGAATTTAATCGACGGGTTCAGGGGTGGATTATATATAGAATAACAGATACCCGGGAGTGAGTAACAGACTGGAATTTAATCGACGGGTTCAGGGGTGGATTATATATAGAATAACAGATACCCGGGAGTGAGTCACAGACTGGAATCTAATCGAGGGGTTCAAGGTTGTATTTATATATAGAATAACAGATACCCGGGAGTGAGTTACAGACTGGAATCTAATCGAGTGGTGCGGGGAGGTTTATATATAGAATAACACACACCCAGGAGTGAGTAACAGACTGGAATCTAATCGAGGGGATCGGGGTGGATTATATATAGAATAACAGATAACCGGGAGTGAGTCACAGACTGGAATCTAATCGAGGGGTTAGGGTGGTTTACATATAGAATAACCGATACCCGGGGGTGAGTTACAGACTGGAATCTAATCGAGGGGTTCAGGGGGGTTTATATATAGAATAACAGATACCCGGGAGTGATTACAGACTGGAACCTAATCGAGGGGTTCAGGGTTGTATTTATATATAGAATAACAGATACCGGGAAGTAAGTTACAGACTGGAATCTAATCGAGGGGTTCGGGGTGGTTTATATATAGAATAACAGATACCTGGGAGTGAATAACAGGCTGGAATCTAATCGAGGGGTTCAGGGTTGTATTTATATATAGAATAGTAGATACACGGGAGTGAGTAACAGACTGGAATCTAAACGAGGGGTTAGGGTGGTTTATATATAGAATAACAGATACCCGGAAGTGAGTTACAGATTGGAATTTAATCGAAGGGTTCAGGGTGGTTTATATACAGAATAACAGATACCCGGGAGTGAGGTACAGACTGGAATCAAATCGAAGGGTTCGGATGGTTTATATATAGAATACAAGAATCCCGGGAGTGTGTTACAAACTGGAATCTAATCGAGGGGTGCGGGGAGGTTTATATATAGAATAACAGATACCCGGGAGTGAGTTACAGACTGGAATCTAGTCGAGTGGTTCGGGGTCATTTATATATAGAATAACAGATACCTGGGAGTGAGTTGCAGTCTGGAATCTAATCGAGGGGTTCGGTGGGGTATATATATAGAATAACAGATTCCGGGGAGTGAGTAACAGACTGGAATCTAATCGAGGGGTTAGGGTGGTTTATATACAGAATAACAGATACCCGGGACTGAGTTACAGACTGGAATCTAATCGAAGGGTTCGGGATGGTTTATGTATAAAATTACAGATACCCGGGAGTGAGTTACAGGCTGGAATCTAATCGAGGGGTTCGGGGAAGTTTATATATAGAATAACAGATACCCGGGAGTGAGTTACGGACTGGAATCTAATCAAAGGGTTCGGGGTGGATTATATATAGAATAACAGATACCCGGGAGTGAGTTACAGACAGGAATCTAATCGAGGGGTTCGGGGTGGATTATATATAGAATAACAGATACCCGGGAGTGAGTTACAGACTGGAATCTTATCGAAGGGTTCGGGGTGTTTATATATAGAATAACAGATACCCGGGAGTAAGTTACAGACTGGAATCTTATCGAAGGGTTCGGGGTGGATTATAGATAGATTACCAGATTCCCGGAAGTGAGTCACAGACTGGAATCTAATCGAAGGGTTAGAGTGGTTTATATACAGAATAACAGATACCCGGGAGTGAGATACAGACTGGAATCTAATCAAAGAGTTCAGGGTGGTTTATATACAGAATACATGATTCCCGTGAGTGATTTACAGACTGGAATCTAATCGAGGGGTGCGGGGAGGTTTATATATAGAATAACAGATACCCGGGAGTGAGTTACAGACTGGAATCTAATTGAGGGGATCAGGGTGGTTTATATATAGATTAACAGATACCCGGGAGTGAGTTACATACTGGAATCTAATCGAGGGGTTCGGGGAGGTTTATATATAGAATAACACATACCCGGGAGTGAGTAACAGACTGGAATAAAGTCGAGGGTTTCGGGGTGGTTTATATATAGAATAACAGATTCCGGGGAGTGAGTAACAGATTGGAATCTATTTGAGGAGATCAGGGTGGTTTATATATAGAATAACAGATACCCAAGAGTGAGTTACAGACTGGAATCTAATCGAGGGGTTCGGGGTGGTTTATATATAGAATAAGAGATACCCAGGAGTGAGTTACAGACTGGAATCTAATCGAGGGGTTCGGGGTGGTTTATATATAGAATAACAGATTCCCGGGAGTGAGCAACAGACTGGAATCTAATCGAGAGGTTCGGGGTGGTTTATATATAGAATAACAGATACCCGGGAGTGAGTTACAGACTGGAACCTAATCGAGGGGTTCAGGGTTGTATTTATATATAGAATAACAGATAACCGGAAGTGAGTTACAGACTGGAATCTAATCGAGGGGTTCGGGTTGGTTTATATATAGAATAACAGATACCCGGGAGTGAGTTACCGACTGGAATCTAATCGAGGGGTTCGGGGTGGTTTATATATAGAATAACAGATTCCCGGGAGTGAGTAACAGACTGGAATCTAATCGAGAGGTTCGGGGTGGTTTATATATAGAATAACAGATACCCGGGAGTGAGTTACAGACTGGAACCTAATCGAGGGGTTCAGGGTTGTTTTTATATATAGAATAACAGATACCCGGAAGTGAGTTACAGACTGGAATCTAATCGAGGGTTTCGGGGTGGTTTATATATAGAATAACAGATACCCGGGAGTGAGTTACAGACTGGAATCTAATCGAGGGGTTCGGGGTGGTTTATATATAGAATAACAGATACCCGGGAGTAAATTACAGACTGGAATCTAATCGAGGGGTTCGGGGTGGTTTATATATAGAATAACAGATACCCGGGAGTGAGTTACAGACTGGAATCTAATCGAGGGGTTTGGGATGGTTTATATATAGAATAACAGATACCCGGGAGTGAGTTACAGACTGGAATCTAATCGAGGGGTTCGGGGTGTTTCATACATAGAATAACAGACACCCGGGAGTGAGTAACAGACTGGAAACAAACCGAAGGGTACGGGGGTGGTTTATATATAGAATAACAGATACCCGGGAGTGAGGTAGAGACTGGAATCTAATCGATGGGTTCAGTGTTGTATTTATATACAGAATAGCAGATAAAAGGGAGTGGGTAACAGACTGGAATCTCATCGAGGGGTTCGGGAGGTTTATACATAGAATAACAGATACCCGGGAGTGAGTTACAGACTGGAATTTAATCGAAGGGTTCAGGGTGGTTTATATACAGAATAACAGATACCCGGGAGTGAGTTACAGACTGGAATCTAATCGAGGGATTCGGGGGCTTTATATCTAGAATAACAGACACCCGGGAGTGAGTTACAGACTGGATTCTAATCGAGGGGTTCGGGGTGGTTTATATATAGAATAACAGATACCCGGAAGAGAGTTACAGACTCCCATCTAATCGTAGGGTTCAGTGGGGTTTGTGTACAGAATAACAGATACCCAGGAGTGAGTTACAGACTGGAATCCAATCAAGGGATTCGGGGGGGTTTATATATAGAATAACAGTTACCCGGGAGTGAGTTACAGGCTGGAATCTAATCGAAGGGTTCAGGGTGGTTAATATACAGAATACAAGATTCCCGGGAGTGAGTTACAGACTGGAATCTAATCGAGGGGTTCGGGGTGTTTTATATATAGAATAACAGATAACCTGTAGTGAGTTGCAGACTGGAGTCTAATCGAGGGGTTCGGGGTGTTTTATATATAGAATAACAGATACCCGGGAGTGAGTTACAGACTGGAATCTAATCGAGGGTTTCGGGGTGGTTTATATATAGAATAACAGATGCCCGGGAGTGAGTTGCAGACTGGAATCTAATCGAGGGGTTCGGGGGGGTTTATATACAGAGTAACAGAAACCCGGGAGTGAGTAACAGACTGGAATCTAATCGAGGGGTTCGGGGGGGTTTATATATAGAATAACAGATTCCCGGGAGTGAGTTAAAGACTGGAATCTAATCGAGGGGTTCGAGGGAGTTTATGTATAGAATAACAGATAACCGGGAGTGAGTTACAGGCTGGAATCTAATAGGGGAGATCAGGGTGGTTTATATACAGATTAACAGATACGCGGGAGTGAGTTACAGACTGGAATCTAATCGAGGGATTTGGGGTGTTTTATATATTGAATAACAGATACCCGGGAGTGAGTTACAGACAAGAATCTAATCGAGTGGTTCGGGTGCTTTATATATAAAATAACAGTTACCCAGGAATGAGTTGCAGATTGGAAAATAATCGAGGTGTTCAGGGTTCTATTTATATTAAGAATAACAGATACCCAGGAGTGAGTTACAGACCGGAATCTAATCGAGGGGTGATGGGGTGGTTTATATATAGAATAACAGATACCCGGGAGTGAGTTACAGTCTGGAATCTAATCAGGGGGTTCGGTCTGGTTTATGTACAGAATAACAGATACCTGGGAGTGAATTACAGACTGGAATCTAATCGAGGGGTTCAAGGTTGTATTTATATACAGAATAGCAGAGACACAGGAGTGGGTAACAGACTGGAATCTCATCGAGGGGTTCGGGGTGGTTTATATATAGAATAACAGATACCCAAGAGTGAGTTACAGACTGGAATCTAATCAAGGGGTTCGGGGGGGTTTATATATAGAATAACAGATACCCGGGAGTGAGTTACAGTCTGGAATCTAATCAGGGGGTTCGGTCTGGTTTATGTACAGAATAACAGATACCTGGGAGTGAATTACAGACTGGAATCTAATCGAGGGGTTCAGGGTTGTATTTATATACAGAATAGCAGAGACACAGGAGTGAGTAACAGACTGGAATCTCATCGAGGGGTTCGGGGTGGTTTATATATAGAATAACAGATACCCAAGAGTGAGTTACAGACTGGAATCTAATCAAGGGGTTCGGGGGGGTTTATATATAGAATAACAGATACCCGGGAGTGAGTAACAGACTGGAATCTAATTGAGGAGATCAGGGTGGTTTATATATAGATTAACAGATACCCGGGAGTGAATAACAACTCGGAATCTGATCGAAGGGTTCGGAGAGGTTTATAGATAGATTAACAGATACCCGGGAGTGAGTTACAGACTGGAATCTAATCGAGTGGCTCGGGGTGGTTTATATATAGATTAACAGATACCCGGGAGTGAGTTACAGACTGGAATCTAATCGAGGGGTTTGGGGTGGTTTATATATAGAATAACAGATACCCGGAAGTGAGTAACAGGCTGGAATCTAATCGAGGGGTTCAGGGTTGTATTTATATATAGAATAACAGATACCTGGGAGTGAGTTACAGACTGGAATCGAATCGAGCGGTTCGGGGCGGGGTTTATCTATAGAATAACAGATACCCGGGAGTGAGTTACAGACTGGAATCTAATCGAGGGGTTCGGGGTGGTTTATATATAGAATAACAGATACCCGGGAGTGAGTAACAGACTGGAATCTAATCGAGGGGTTCGGGTGGATTATATATACAATAACAGTTAACCGGGAGTGAGGTACAGACTGCAATCTAATCGAGGGGTTCGGGGTGGGTTATATATAGAATAACAGATACCCGGGAGTGAGTTACAGACTGGAATCTAATCGAGGGGTTCGGTCTGGTTTATGTACAGAATAACAGATACCCGGGAGTGATTTACAAGCTCGAAACTAATCGAAGGGTTCGGGGGAGGTTTATATACAGAATAGCAGAGACACGGGAATGGGTAACAGACTGGAATCTCATTGAGGGGTTCGGGGTTGTATTTATATATAGAATAACAGATAGCTGGGAGTGAGTTACAGACAAGAATCTAATCGAGGGGTTCGGGGTGGTTTATATATAAAATAACAGATACCCGGGAGTGAGTTACAGACTGGAATCTAATCGAGGGGTTCGGGGTGGTTTATATATAGAATAACAGATACCCGGGAGTGAATTACAGACTGGAATCTAATCGAGGGCTTCAGGGTTGTATTTATATACAGAATAGCAGAGACACGGGAATGGGTAACAGACTGGAATCTCATCGAGGGGTTCGGGGTGGTTTACATATAGAATAACAGATACCCAGGAGTTAGTTACAGACTGGAATCTAATCAAGGGGTTCGGGGAGGCTTATAGATAGATTAACAGATACCCGGGAGTGAGTTACAGACTGGAATCTAATCGAGGGGTTTGGGGTGGTTTATATATAGAATAACAGATACCCGGAAGTGAGTTACAGACTGGAATCTAATCGAGGGGTTCAGGGTTGTATTTATATATAGAATAACAGATACCCGGGAGTGAGTTACAGACTGGAATCAAATCGAAGGGTTCGGATGGTTTATATATAGAATACAAGAATCCCGGGAGTGTGTTACAAACTGGAATCTAATCGAGGGGTGCGGGGAGGTTTATATATAGAATAACAGATACCCGGGAGTGAGTTACAGACTGGAATCTAGTCGAGTGGTTCGGGGTCATTTATATATAGAATAACAGATACCTGGGAGTGAGTTGCAGTCTGGAATCTAATCGAGGGGTTCGGTGGGGTATATATATAGAATAACAGATTCCGGGGAGTGAGTAACAGACTGGAATCTAATCGAGGGGTTAGGGTGGTTTATATACAGAATAACAGATCCCCGGGACTGAGTTACAGACTGGAATCTAATCGAAGGGTTCGGGATGGTTTATGTATAAAATTACAGATACCCGGGAGTGAGTTACAGGCTGGAATCTAATCGAGGGGTTCGGGGAAGTTTATATATAGAATAACAGATACCCGGGAGTGAGTTACGGACTGGAATCTAATCAAAGGGTTCGGGGTGGATTATATATAGAATAACAGATACCCGGGAGTGAGTTACAGACAGGAATCTAATCGAGGGGTTCGGGGTGGATTATATATAGAATAACAGATACCCGGGAGTGAGTTACAGACTGGAATCTTATCGAAGGGTTCGGGGTGTTTATATATAGAATAACAGATACCCGGGAGTAAGTTACAGACTGGAATCTTATCGAAGGGTTCGGGGTGGATTATAGATAGATTACCAGATTCCCGGAAGTGAGTCACAGACTGGAATCTAATCGAAGGGTTAGAGTGGTTTATATACAGAATAACAGATACCCGGGAGTGAGATACAGACTGGAATCTAATCAAAGAGTTCAGGGTGGTTTATATACAGAATACATGATTCCCGTGAGTGATTTACAGACTGGAATCTAATCGAGGGGTGCGGGGAGGTTTATATATAGAATAACAGATACCCGGGAGTGAGTTACAGACTGGAATCTAATTGAGGGGATCAGGGTGGTTTATATATAGATTAACAGATACCCGGGAGTGAGTTACATACTGGAATCTAATCGAGGGGTTCGGGGAGGTTTATATATAGAATAACACATACCCGGGAGTGAGTAACAGACTGGAATAAAGTCGAGGGTTTCGGGGTGGTTTATATATAGAATAACAGATTCCGGGGAGTGAGTAACAGATTGGAATCTATTTGAGGAGATCAGGGTGGTTTATATATAGAATAACAGATACCCAAGAGTGAGTTACAGACTGGAATCTAATCGAGGGGTTCGGGGTGGTTTATATATAGAATAAGAGATACCCAGGAGTGAGTTACAGACTGGAATCTAATCGAGGGGTTCGGGGTGGTTTATATATAGAATAACAGATTCCCGGGAGTGAGCAACAGACTGGAATCTAATCGAGAGGTTCGGGGTGGTTTATATATAGAATAACAGATACCCGGGAGTGAGTTACAGACTGGAACCTAATCGAGGGGTTCAGGGTTGTATTTATATATAGAATAACAGATAACCGGAAGTGAGTTACAGACTGGAATCTAATCGAGGGGTTCGGGTTGGTTTATATATAGAATAACAGATACCCGGGAGTGAGTTACCGACTGGAATCTAATCGAGGGGTTCGGGGTGGTTTATATATAGAATAACAGATTCCCGGGAGTGAGTAACAGACTGGAATCTAATCGAGAGGTTCGGGGTGGTTTATATATAGAATAACAGATACCCGGGAGTGAGTTACAGACTGGAACCTAATCGAGGGGTTCAGGGTTGTTTTTATATATAGAATAACAGATACCCGGAAGTGAGTTACAGACTGGAATCTAATCGAGGGTTTCGGGGTGGTTTATATATAGAATAACAGATACCCGGGAGTGAGTTACAGACTGGAATCTAATCGAGGGGTTCGGGGTGGTTTATATATAGAATAACAGATACCCGGGAGTAAATTACAGACTGGAATCTAATCGAGGGGTTCGGGGTGGTTTATATATAGAATAACAGATACCCGGGAGTGAGTTACAGACTGGAATCTAATCGAGGGGTTTGGGATGGTTTATATATAGAATAACAGATACCCGGGAGTGAGTTACAGACTGGAATCTAATCGAGGGGTTCGGGGTGTTTCATACATAGAATAACAGACACCCGGGAGTGAGTAACAGACTGGAAACAAACCGAAGGGTACGGGGGTGGTTTATATATAGAATAACAGATACCCGGGAGTGAGGTAGAGACTGGAATCTAATCGATGGGTTCAGTGTTGTATTTATATACAGAATAGCAGATAAAAGGGAGTGGGTAACAGACTGGAATCTCATCGAGGGGTTCGGGAGGTTTATACATAGAATAACAGATACCCGGGAGTGAGTTACAGACTGGAATTTAATCGAAGGGTTCAGGGTGGTTTATATACAGAATAACAGATACCCGGGAGTGAGTTACAGACTGGAATCTAATCGAGGGATTCGGGGGCTTTATATCTAGAATAACAGACACCCGGGAGTGAGTTACAGACTGGATTCTAATCGAGGGGTTCGGGGTGGTTTATATATAGAATAACAGATACCCGGAAGAGAGTTACAGACTCCCATCTAATCGTAGGGTTCAGTGGGGTTTGTGTACAGAATAACAGATACCCAGGAGTGAGTTACAGACTGGAATCCAATCAAGGGATTCGGGGGGGTTTATATATAGAATAACAGTTACCCGGGAGTGAGTTACAGGCTGGAATCTAATCGAAGGGTTCAGGGTGGTTAATATACAGAATACAAGATTCCCGGGAGTGAGTTACAGACTGGAATCTAATCGAGGGGTTCGGGGTGTTTTATATATAGAATAACAGATAACCTGTAGTGAGTTGCAGACTGGAGTCTAATCGAGGGGTTCGGGGTGTTTTATATATAGAATAACAGATACCCGGGAGTGAGTTACAGACTGGAATCTAATCGAGGGTTTCGGGGTGGTTTATATATAGAATAACAGATGCCCGGGAGTGAGTTGCAGACTGGAATCTAATCGAGGGGTTCGGGGGGGTTTATATACAGAGTAACAGAAACCCGGGAGTGAGTAACAGACTGGAATCTAATCGAGGGGTTCGGGGGGGTTTATATATAGAATAACAGATTCCCGGGAGTGAGTTAAAGACTGGAATCTAATCGAGGGGTTCGAGGGAGTTTATGTATAGAATAACAGATAACCGGGAGTGAGTTACAGGCTGGAATCTAATAGGGGAGATCAGGGTGGTTTATATACAGATTAACAGATACGCGGGAGTGAGTTACAGACTGGAATCTAATCGAGGGATTTGGGGTGTTTTATATATTGAATAACAGATACCCGGGAGTGAGTTACAGACAAGAATCTAATCGAGTGGTTCGGGTGCTTTATATATAAAATAACAGTTACCCAGGAATGAGTTGCAGATTGGAAAATAATCGAGGTGTTCAGGGTTCTATTTATATTAAGAATAACAGATACCCAGGAGTGAGTTACAGACCGGAATCTAATCGAGGGGTGATGGGGTGGTTTATATATAGAATAACAGATACCCGGGAGTGAGTTACAGTCTGGAATCTAATCAGGGGGTTCGGTCTGGTTTATGTACAGAATAACAGATACCTGGGAGTGAATTACAGACTGGAATCTAATCGAGGGGTTCAAGGTTGTATTTATATACAGAATAGCAGAGACACAGGAGTGGGTAACAGACTGGAATCTCATCGAGGGGTTCGGGGTGGTTTATATATAGAATAACAGATACCCAAGAGTGAGTTACAGACTGGAATCTAATCAAGGGGTTCGGGGGGGTTTATATATAGAATAACAGATACCCGGGAGTGAGTTACAGTCTGGAATCTAATCAGGGGGTTCGGTCTGGTTTATGTACAGAATAACAGATACCTGGGAGTGAATTACAGACTGGAATCTAATCGAGGGGTTCAGGGTTGTATTTATATACAGAATAGCAGAGACACAGGAGTGAGTAACAGACTGGAATCTCATCGAGGGGTTCGGGGTGGTTTATATATAGAATAACAGATACCCAAGAGTGAGTTACAGACTGGAATCTAATCAAGGGGTTCGGGGGGGTTTATATATAGAATAACAGATACCCGGGAGTGAGTAACAGACTGGAATCTAATTGAGGAGATCAGGGTGGTTTATATATAGATTAACAGATACCCGGGAGTGAATAACAACTCGGAATCTGATCGAAGGGTTCGGAGAGGTTTATAGATAGATTAACAGATACCCGGGAGTGAGTTACAGACTGGAATCTAATCGAGTGGCTCGGGGTGGTTTATATATAGATTAACAGATACCCGGGAGTGAGTTACAGACTGGAATCTAATCGAGGGGTTTGGGGTGGTTTATATATAGAATAACAGATACCCGGAAGTGAGTAACAGGCTGGAATCTAATCGAGGGGTTCAGGGTTGTATTTATATATAGAATAACAGATACCTGGGAGTGAGTTACAGACTGGAATCGAATCGAGCGGTTCGGGGCGGGGTTTATCTATAGAATAACAGATACCCGGGAGTGAGTTACAGACTGGAATCTAATCGAGGGGTTCGGGGTGGTTTATATATAGAATAACAGATACCCGGGAGTGAGTAACAGACTGGAATCTAATCGAGGGGTTCGGGTGGATTATATATACAATAACAGTTAACCGGGAGTGAGGTACAGACTGCAATCTAATCGAGGGGTTCGGGGTGGGTTATATATAGAATAACAGATACCCGGGAGTGAGTTACAGACTGGAATCTAATCGAGGGGTTCGGTCTGGTTTATGTACAGAATAACAGATACCCGGGAGTGATTTACAAGCTCGAAACTAATCGAAGGGTTCGGGGGAGGTTTATATACAGAATAGCAGAGACACGGGAATGGGTAACAGACTGGAATCTCATTGAGGGGTTCGGGGTTGTATTTATATATAGAATAACAGATAGCTGGGAGTGAGTTACAGACAAGAATCTAATCGAGGGGTTCGGGGTGGTTTATATATAAAATAACAGATACCCGGGAGTGAGTTACAGACTGGAATCTAATCGAGGGGTTCGGGGTGGTTTATATATAGAATAACAGATACCCGGGAGTGAATTACAGACTGGAATCTAATCGAGGGCTTCAGGGTTGTATTTATATACAGAATAGCAGAGACACGGGAATGGGTAACAGACTGGAATCTCATCGAGGGGTTCGGGGTGGTTTACATATAGAATAACAGATACCCAGGAGTTAGTTACAGACTGGAATCTAATCAAGGGGTTCGGGGAGGCTTATAGATAGATTAACAGATACCCGGGAGTGAGTTACAGACTGGAATCTAATCGAGGGGTTTGGGGTGGTTTATATATAGAATAACAGATACCCGGAAGTGAGTTACAGACTGGAATCTAATCGAGGGGTTCAGGGTTGTATTTATATATAGAATAACAGATACCCGGGAGTGAGTTACAGACTGGAATCGAATCGAGGGGTTCGGGGTGGTTTATATATAGAATAACAGTTACCCGGGAGTGAGTTGCAGACTGGAATCTAATCGAGGGGTTCGGGGGTGTTTATATATAGAATAACAGATACACGGGATTGAGTTACAGACTGGAATCTAATCGAGGGGTTCAGGGTTGTATTTATATATAGAATAACAGTTACCCGGGAGTGAGTTACAGACTGGAATCTAATCGAGCGGTTCGGGGCGGGGTTTATCTATAGAATAACAGATACCCGGGAGTGAGTTACAGACTGGAATCTAATCGAGGGGTTCGGGGTGGCTTATATATAGAATAACAGATACCCGGGAGTGAGTAACAGACTGGAATCTAATCGAGGGGTTCGGGTGGATTATATATACAATAACAGTTACCCGGGAGTGAGGTACAGACTGCAATCTAATCGAGGGGTTCGGGGTGGGTTATATATAGAATAACAGATACCCGGGAGTGAGTTACAGACTGGAATCTAATCGAGGGGTTCGGTCTGGTTTATGTACAGAATAACAGATACCCGGGAGTGATTTACAAGCTCGAAACTAATCGAAGGGTTTGGGGGAGGTTTATATACAGAATAGCAGAGACACGGGAATGGGTAACAGACTGGAATCTCATTGAGGGGTTCGGGGTTGTATTTATATATAGAATAACAGATACCTGGGAGTGAGTTACAGACAAGAATCTAATCGAGGGCTTCGGGGTGGTTTATATATAAAATAACAGATACCCGGGAGTGAGTTACAGACTGGAATCTAATCGAGGGGTTCGGGGTGGTTTATATATAGAATAACAGATACCCGGGAGTGAATTACAGACTGGAATCTAATCGAGGGCTTCAGGGTTGTATTTATATACAGAATAGCAGAGACACGGGAATGGGTAACAGACTGGAATCTCATCGAGGGGTTCGGGGTGGTTTACATATAGAATAACAGATACCCAGGAGTTAGTTACAGACTGGAATCTAATCAAGGGGTTCGGGGAGGCTTATAGATAGATTAACAGATACCCGGGACTGAGTAACAGACTGGAATCTAATCAAGGGGCTCAGGGTGGTTTATATATAGATTAACAGATACCCGGGAGTGAGTTACAGACTGGAATCTAATCGAGGGGCTCAGGGTGGTTTATATATAGATTAACAGATACCCGGGAGTGAGTTACAGACTGGAATCTAATCGAGGGGTTTAGGGTTGTATTTATCAATAGAATAACAGATACGCGGAAGTGAGCAACAGACTGGAATCCAATCGAGGGGTTCAGGGTCGTATTTATATATAGAATAACAGTTACCCGGCAGTGAGTTGCAGACTGGCATCTAATCGAGGGGTTCGGGGGGGTTTATATACAGAGTAACAGAAACCCGGGAGTGAGTAACAGACTGGAATCTAATCGAGGGGTTCGGGGGGGTTTATATATAGAATAACAGATTCCCGGGAGTGAGTTAAAGACTGGAATCTAATCGAGGGGTTCGAGGGAGTTTATATATAGAATAACAGATAACCGGGAGTGAGTTACAGGCTGGAATCTAATAGGGGAGATCAGGGTGGTTTATATACAGATTAACAGATACGCGGGAGTGAGTTACAGACTGGAATCTAATCGAGGGATTTGGGGTGTTTTATATATTGAATAACAGATACCCGGGAGTGAGTTACAGACAAGAATCTAATCGAGTGGTTCGGGTGCTTTATATATAAAATAACAGTTACCCAGGAATGAGTTGCAGATTGGAAAATAATCGAGGTGTTCAGGGTTCTATTTATATTAAGAATAACAGATACCCAGGAGTGAGTTACAGACCGGAATCTAATCGAGGGGTGATGGGGTGGTTTATATATAGAATAACAGATACCCGGGAGTGAGTTACAGTCTGGAATCTAATCAGGGGGTTCGGTCTGGTTTATGTACAGAATAACAGATACCTGGGAGTGAATTACAGACTGGAATCTAATCGAGGGGTTCAAGGTTGTATTTATATACAGAATAGCAGAGACACAGGAGTGGGTAACAGACTGGAATCTCATCGAGGGGTTCGGGGTGGTTTATATATAGAATAACAGATACCCAAGAGTGAGTTACAGACTGGAATCTAATCAAGGGGTTCGGGGGGGTTTATATATAGAATAACAGATACCCGGGAGTGAGTTACAGTCTGGAATCTAATCAGGGGGTTCGGTCTGGTTTATGTACAGAATAACAGATACCTGGGAGTGAATTACAGACTGGAATCTAATCGAGGGGTTCAGGGTTGTATTTATATACAGAATAGCAGAGACACAGGAGTGAGTAACAGACTGGAATCTCATCGAGGGGTTCGGGGTGGTTTATATATAGAATAACAGATACCCAAGAGTGAGTTACAGACTGGAATCTAATCAAGGGGTTCGGGGGGGTTTATATATAGAATAACAGATACCCGGGAGTGAGTAACAGACTGGAATCTAATTGAGGAGATCAGGGTGGTTTATATATAGATTAACAGATACCCGGGAGTGAATAACAACTCGGAATCTGATCGAAGGGTTCGGAGAGGTTTATAGATAGATTAACAGATACCCGGGAGTGAGTTACAGACTGGAATCTAATCGAGTGGCTCGGGGTGGTTTATATATAGATTAACAGATACCCGGGAGTGAGTTACAGACTGGAATCTAATCGAGGGGTTTGGGGTGGTTTATATATAGAATAACAGATACCCGGAAGTGAGTAACAGGCTGGAATCTAATCGAGGGGTTCAGGGTTGTATTTATATATAGAATAACAGATACCTGGGAGTGAGTTACAGACTGGAATCGAATCGAGCGGTTCGGGGCGGGGTTTATCTATAGAATAACAGATACCCGGGAGTGAGTTACAGACTGGAATCTAATCGAGGGGTTCGGGGTGGTTTATATATAGAATAACAGATACCCGGGAGTGAGTAACAGACTGGAATCTAATCGAGGGGTTCGGGTGGATTATATATACAATAACAGTTAACCGGGAGTGAGGTACAGACTGCAATCTAATCGAGGGGTTCGGGGTGGGTTATATATAGAATAACAGATACCCGGGAGTGAGTTACAGACTGGAATCTAATCGAGGGGTTCGGTCTGGTTTATGTACAGAATAACAGATACCCGGGAGTGATTTACAAGCTCGAAACTAATCGAAGGGTTCGGGGGAGGTTTATATACAGAATAGCAGAGACACGGGAATGGGTAACAGACTGGAATCTCATTGAGGGGTTCGGGGTTGTATTTATATATAGAATAACAGATAGCTGGGAGTGAGTTACAGACAAGAATCTAATCGAGGGGTTCGGGGTGGTTTATATATAAAATAACAGATACCCGGGAGTGAGTTACAGACTGGAATCTAATCGAGGGGTTCGGGGTGGTTTATATATAGAATAACAGATACCCGGGAGTGAATTACAGACTGGAATCTAATCGAGGGCTTCAGGGTTGTATTTATATACAGAATAGCAGAGACACGGGAATGGGTAACAGACTGGAATCTCATCGAGGGGTTCGGGGTGGTTTACATATAGAATAACAGATACCCAGGAGTTAGTTACAGACTGGAATCTAATCAAGGGGTTCGGGGAGGCTTATAGATAGATTAACAGATACCCGGGAGTGAGTTACAGACTGGAATCTAATCGAGGGGTTTGGGGTGGTTTATATATAGAATAACAGATACCCGGAAGTGAGTTACAGACTGGAATCTAATCGAGGGGTTCAGGGTTGTATTTATATATAGAATAACAGATACCCGGGAGTGAGTTACAGACTGGAATCGAATCGAGGGGTTCGGGGTGGTTTATATATAGAATAACAGTTACCCGGGAGTGAGTTGCAGACTGGAATCTAATCGAGGGGTTCGGGGGTGTTTATATATAGAATAACAGATACACGGGATTGAGTTACAGACTGGAATCTAATCGAGGGGTTCAGGGTTGTATTTATATATAGAATAACAGTTACCCGGGAGTGAGTTACAGACTGGAATCTAATCGAGCGGTTCGGGGCGGGGTTTATCTATAGAATAACAGATACCCGGGAGTGAGTTACAGACTGGAATCTAATCGAGGGGTTCGGGGTGGCTTATATATAGAATAACAGATACCCGGGAGTGAGTAACAGACTGGAATCTAATCGAGGGGTTCGGGTGGATTATATATACAATAACAGTTACCCGGGAGTGAGGTACAGACTGCAATCTAATCGAGGGGTTCGGGGTGGGTTATATATAGAATAACAGATACCCGGGAGTGAGTTACAGACTGGAATCTAATCGAGGGGTTCGGTCTGGTTTATGTACAGAATAACAGATACCCGGGAGTGATTTACAAGCTCGAAACTAATCGAAGGGTTCGGGGGAGGTTTATATACAGAATAGCAGAGACACGGGAATGGGTAACAGACTGGAATCTCATTGAGGGGTTCGGGGTTGTATTTATATATAGAATAACAGATACCTGGGAGTGAGTTACAGACAAGAATCTAATCGAGGGCTTCGGGGTGGTTTATATATAAAATAACAGATACCCGGGAGTGAGTTACAGACTGGAATCTAATCGAGGGGTTCGGGGTGGTTTATATATAGAATAACAGATACCCGGGAGTGAATTACAGACTGGAATCTAATCGAGGGCTTCAGGGTTGTATTTATATACAGAATAGCAGAGACACGGGAATGGGTAACAGACTGGAATCTCATCGAGGGGTTCGGGGTGGTTTACATATAGAATAACAGATACCCAGGAGTTAGTTACAGACTGGAATCTAATCAAGGGGTTCGGGGAGGCTTATAGATAGATTAACAGATACCCGGGACTGAGTAACAGACTGGAATCTAATCGAGGGGCTCAGGGTGGTTTATATATAGATTAACAGATACCCGGGAGTGAGTTACAGACTGGAATCTAATCGAGGGGTTTAGGGTTGTATTTATCAATAGAATAACAGATACCCGGAAGTGAGCAACAGACTGGAATCCAATCGAGGGGTTCAGGGTCGTATTTATATATAGAATAACAGTTACCCGGCAGTGAGTTGCAGACTGGCATCTAATCGAGGGGTTCGGGGGGGTTTATATATAGAATAACAGATACCCGGGAGTGAGTTACAGACTGGCATCTAATCGAGGGGTTCGGGGGGGTTTATATATAGAATAACAGATACCCGGGAGTGAATTACAGACTGGAATCTAATCGAGGGGTTCGGCGGGGGTTTATCTATAGAATAACAGATACCCGGGAGTGAGATTCAGACTGGAATCTAATCGAGGGGTTCGGGGTGGATTATATATAACAAAACAGATACCTGGGAGAGAGTAAAAGACTGGAATCTAATCGAGGGGTTCAGGGTTGTATTTATATATAGAATAACAGTTACCCGAGAGTGAGATTCAGACTGGAATCTAATCGAGGGGTTCGGGGTGGTTTATGTACAGAATAACAGATACCCGGGAGTGATTTACAAGCTCGAATCTAATCGAGGGGTTTGGGGTGTTTTATATACAGAATAGGAGATACCCGGGAGTGAGTTACAGACTGGAATCTAATCGAGGGGGTCGGGTGGTTTATATATAACAATACAGATACCCGGGAGTGAGTTAAAGACAGGAATCTAATCGAGGGGTTTGGGGTGGTTTATATATAGAATAACAGATACCCGGGAGTGAGTTTCAGACTGGAATCTAATCGAGGGGTTCGGGGTTCTAATTATATATAGAATAAAAGATACCCAGTATTGAGTTAGAGACTGGAATCTAATCGAGGTGTTCGGGGTGGTGTATATATAGATTAACAGATTCCCGGCAGTGAGTTACAGTCTGGAATCTAATTGAGGGGTTTGGGGTGTTTTATATATAGAATAACAGATAACCGGGATTGAGTTGCAGACTGGAATATAATCGAGGGGTTCGGGGTGGTTTCTAATTAGAATAACATATACACGGGAGCGATTTACAGACTCGAATATAATCGAAGTGTTCGTGGGTTGTTTATATGTAGAATAACAGATACACGGGAGTGAGTTACAGACTGGAATCTAATCGAGGGGTTCGGGGGGGATTATATATAGAATAACAGTTACCCGGGAGTGAGTTACAGGCTGGAATCTAATCGAAGGGTTGAGGGTGGTTAATATACAGAATACAAGATTCCCGGGAGTGAGTTACAGACTAGAATCTAATCGAGGGATTCGGGGGCTTTATATCTAGAATAACAGACACCCGGGAGTGAGTTACAGACTGGATTCTAATCGAGGGGTTCGGGGTGGTTTATATATAGAATAACAGATACCCGGAAGAGAGTTACAGACTCCCATCTAATCGTAGGGTTCAGTGGGGTTTGTGTACAGAATAACAGATACCCAGGAGTGAGTTACAGACAGGAATCTAATTGAGGAGATCAGGGTAGTTTATATATAGAACAACAGATACCCGCGAGTGAGTTACAGACCGGAATCTAATCGAAGGGTTCGGGGTGGTTTGTACATAGATTAACAGATAACCTGGAGTGAGTTACAGACTGGAATCTAATCGAGGGGTTCGGGGTGTTTTATATATAGAATAACAGATACCCGGGATTGAGTTGCAGACTGGAGTCTAATCGAGGGGTTCGGGGTGTTTTATATATAGAATAACAGATACCCGGGAGTGAGTTACAGACTGGAATCTAATCGAGGGGTTCGGGGGGGTTTATATACAGAGTAACAGAAACCCGGGAGTGAGTAACAGACTGGAATCTAATCGAGGGGTTCGGGGGGGTTTATATATAGAATAACAGATTCCCGGGAGTGAGTTAAAGACTGGAATCTAATCGAGGGGTTCGAGGGAGTTTATATATAGAATAACAGATAACCGGGAGTGAGTTACAGGCTGGAATCTAATAGGGGAGATCAGGGTGGTTTATATACAGATTAACAGATACGCGGGAGTGAGTTACAGACAAGAATCTAATCGAGTGGTTCGGGTGCTTTATATATAAAATAACAGTTACCCAGGAATGAGTTGCAGATTGGAAAATAATCGAGGTGTTCAGGGTTCTATTTATATTAAGAATAACAGATACCCAGGAGTGAGTTACAGACCGGAATCTAATCGAGGGGTGATGGGGTGGTTTATATATAGAACAACAGATACCCGGGAGTGAGTTACAGTCTGGAATCTAATCAGGGGGTTCGGTCTGGTTTATGTACAGAATAACAGATACCTGGGAGTGAATTACAGACTGGAATCTAATCGAGGGGTTCAGGGTTGTATTTATATACAGAATAGCAGAGACACAGAAGTGGGTAACAGACTGGAATCTCATCGAGGGGTTCGGGGTGGTTTATATATAGAATAACAGATACCCAAGAGTGAGTTACAGACTGGAATCTAATCAAGGGGTTCGGGGGGGTTTATATATAGAATAACAGATACCTGGGAGTGAGTAACAGACTGGAATCTAATTGAGGAGATCAGGGTGGTTTATATATAGATTAACAGATACCCGGGAGTGAATAACAACTCGGAATCTGATCGAAGGGTTCGGAGAGGTTTATAGATAGATTAACAGATACCCGGGAGTGAGTTACAGACTGGAATCTAATCGAGTGGCTCGGGGTGGTTTATATATAGATTAACAGATACCCGGGAGTGAGTTACAGACTGGAATCTAATCGAGGGGTTTGGGGTGGTTTATATATAGAATAACAGATACCCGGAAGTGAGCAACAGGCTGGAATCTAATCGAGGGGTTCAGGGTTGTATTTATATATAGAATAACAGATACCCGGGAGTGAGTTACAGACTGGAATCGAATCGAGGGGTTCGGGGTGGTTTATATATAGAATAACAGTTACCCGGGAGTGAGTTGCAGACTGGAATCTAATCGAGGGGTTCGGGGGTGTTTATATATAGAATAACAGATACACGGGATTGAGTTACAGACTGGAATCTAATCGAGGGGTTCAGGGTTGTATTTATATATAGAATAACAGTTACCCGGGAGTGAGTTACAGACTGGAATCTAATCGAGCGGTTCGGGGCGGGGTTTATCTATAGAATAACAGATACCCGGGAGTGAGTTACAGACTGGAATCTAATCGAGGGGTTCGGGGTGGTTTATATATAGAATAACAGATACCCGGGAGTGAGTAACAGACTGGAATCTAATCGAGGGGCTCGGGTGGATTATATATACAATAACAGTTACCCGGGAGTGAGGTACAGACTGCAATCTAATCGAGGGGTTCGGGGTGGGTTATATATAGAATAACAGATACCCGGGAGTGAGTTACAGACTGGAATCTAATCGAGGAGTTCGGTCTGGTTTATGTACAGAATAACAGATACCCGGGAGTGATTTACAAGCTCGAAACTAATCGAAGGGTTCGGGGGAGGTATATATACAGAATAGCAGAGACACGGGAATGGGTAACAGACTGGAATCTCATTGAGGGGTTCGGGGTTGTATTTATATATAGAATAACAGATACCTGGGAGTGAGTTACAGACAAGAATCTAATCGAGGGCTTCGGGGTGGTTTATATATAAAATAACAGATACCCGGGAGTGAGTTACAGACTGGAATCTAATCGAGGGGTTCGGGGTGGTTTATATATAGAATAACAGATACCCGGGAGTGAGTTGCAGACTGGCATCTAATCGAGGGGTTCGGGGGGGTTTATATATAGAATAACAGATACCCGGGAGTGAGTTGCAGACTGGCATCTAATCGAGGGGTTCGGGGTGGTTTATATATAGAATAACAGATACCCGGGAGTGAATTACAGACTGGAATCTAATCGAGGGGTTCGGCGGGGGTTTATCTATAGAATAACAGATACCCGGGAGTGAGATTCAGACTGGAATCTAATCGAGGGGTTCGGGGTGGATTATATATAACAAAACAGATACCTGGGAGAGAGTAAAAGACTGGAATCTAATCGAGGGGTTCAGGGTTGTATTTATATATAGAATAACAGTTACCCGAGAGTGAGATTCAGACTGGAATCTAATCGAGGGGTTCGGGGTGGTTTATGTACAGAATAACAGATACCCGGGAGTGATTTACAAGCTCGAATCTAATCGAGGGGTTTGGGGTGTTTTATATACAGAATAGGAGATACCCGGGAGTGAGTTACAGACTGGAATCTAATCGAGGGGGTCGGGTGGTTTATATATAACAATACAGATACCCGGGAGTGAGTTAAAGACAGGAATCTAATCGAGGGGTTTGGGGTGGTTTATATATAGAATAACAGATACCCGGGAGTGAGTTTCAGACTGGAATCTAATCGAGGGGTTCGGGGTGGTTTATATATAGAATAACAGATAACCGGGATTGAGTTACAGACTAGAATCTAATAGAGGGGGTCGGTGGGGTATATATATAGAATAACAGATACCTGGGAGTGAGTTACAGACTGGAATCTAATCGAGGGGTTCGGGGTGGTTTATATATAGAATAACAGATACCCGGGAGTGAGTTACAGGCTGGAATCTAATCGAAGGGTTCAGGGTGGTTAATATACAGAATACAAGATTCCCGGGAGTGAGTTACAGACTGGATTCTAATCGAGGGGTTCGGGGTGGTTTATATATAGAATAACAGATACCCGGAAGAGAGTTACAGACTCCCATCTAATCGTAGGGTTCGGTGGGGTTTGTGTACAGAATAACAGATACCCAGGAGTGAGTTACAGACAGGAATCTAATTGAGGAGATCAGGGTAGTTTATATATAGAACAACAGATACCCGCGAGTGAGTTACAGACCGGAATCTAATCGAAGGGTTCGGGGTGGTTTATATATAGAATAACAGATACCCGGGAGTGAGTTACAGACTGGAGTCTAATCGAGGGGTTCGGGGTGTTTTATATGTAGAATAACAGATACCCGGGAGTGAGTAACAGACTTGAATCTAATAGAGGGGGTCGGTGGGGTATATATATTGAATAACAGATAACCGGGAGTGAGTACAGACTGAAATTTAATCGAGGGGTTCGGGGTGGTTTATATCTTGAATACAAGATTCCTTGGAATGAGTTACAGACTGGAATCTAATCGAGGGGTTCGGGGGGTTTATACATAGAATAACAGATACCCGGGAGTGAGTTACAGACTGGAATCTAATCGAGGGGTTCGGGGTGGTTTATATATAGAATAACAGATACCCGGGAGTGAGTTACAGACTGGAATCTAATCGAGGGGTTCGGGGTGTTTTATTTTTAGAATAACAGATACCCGGGAGTGAGTTACAGACTGGAATCTAATCGAGGGGTTCAGGTGGTTTATATATAAAATAACAGATACCCGGGATTGAGTTCCAAACTGGAATCTAATCGAGGCGTTCGGGTGGTTTATATATAAAATAACAGTTACCCGGGAGTGAGTTACAGACTGGAATCTAATCGAGGGGTTCGGAGTGGTTTATACATAGAATAACAGATACCCAGAATGGTGTTAGAGACTGGAATCTAATCGAGGGGTTTGGGATGTTTTATATATAGAAAAACAGATACCCGGGAGTGAGTTACAGACTGGAATCTAATCGAGGGGTTCGGGGTGGTTTATATATAGAATAACAGATACCCAGAATGGTGTTAGAGACTGGAATCTAATCGAGGGGTTTGGGATGTTTTATATATAGAAAAACAGATACCCGGGAGTGAGTTACAGACTGGAATCTAATCGAGGGGTTCGTGGTCGTTTATGTATAGAATAACAGATACCCGGGAGTGAGTTACAGGCTGGAATCTAATCGAGCGGTTCGGGGCGGGGTTTATCTATAGAATAACAGATACCCGGGAGTGAGTTACAGACTGGAATCTAATCGAGGGGTTCGAGGTGGTTTATATATAGAATAACAGATACCCGGGAGTGAGTTACAGACTGGAATCTAATCGAGGGGTTCGGGGTGTTTATATATAGAATAACAGATACCCGGGAGTGAGTTACAGACTGGAATCTAATCGAGGGGTTCGGGGGGGTTTATATACAGAGTAACAGAAACCCGGGAGTGAGTAACAGACTGGAATCTAATCGAGGGGTTCGGGGGGGTTTATATATAGAATAACAGATTCCCGGGAGTGAGTTAAAGACTGGAATCTAATCGAGGGGTTCGAGGGAGTTTATATATAGAATAACAGATAACCGGGAGTGAGTTACAGGCTGGAATCTAATAGGGGAGATCAGGGTGGTTTATATACAGATTAACAGATACGCGGGAGTGAGTTACAGACAAGAATCTAATCGAGTGGTTCGGGTGCTTTATATATAAAATAACAGTTACCCAGGAATGAGTTGCAGATTGGAAAATAATCGAGGTGTTCAGGGTTCTATTTATATTAAGAATAACAGATACCCAGGAGTGAGTTACAGACCGGAATCTAATCGAGGGGTGATGGGGTGGTTTATATATAGAACAACAGATACCCGGGAGTGAGTTACAGTCTGGAATCTAATCAGGGGGTTCGGTCTGGTTTATGTACAGAATAACAGATACCTGGGAGTGAATTACAGACTGGAATCTAATCGAGGGGTTCAGGGTTGTATTTATATACAGAATAGCAGAGACACAGAAGTGGGTAACAGACTGGAATCTCATCGAGGGGTTCGGGGTGGTTTATATATAGAATAACAGATACCCAAGAGTGAGTTACAGACTGGAATCTAATCAAGGGGTTCGGGGGGGTTTATATATAGAATAACAGATACCTGGGAGTGAGTAACAGACTGGAATCTAATTGAGGAGATCAGGGTGGTTTATATATAGATTAACAGATACCCGGGAGTGAATAACAACTCGGAATCTGATCGAAGGGTTCGGAGAGGTTTATAGATAGATTAACAGATACCCGGGAGTGAGTTACAGACTGGAATCTAATCGAGTGGCTCGGGGTGGTTTATATATAGATTAACAGATACCCGGGAGTGAGTTACAGACTGGAATCTAATCGAGGGGTTTGGGGTGGTTTATATATAGAATAACAGATACCCGGAAGTGAGCAACAGGCTGGAATCTAATCGAGGGGTTCAGGGTTGTATTTATATATAGAATAACAGATACCCGGGAGTGAGTTACAGACTGGAATCGAATCGAGGGGTTCGGGGTGGTTTATATATAGAATAACAGTTACCCGGGAGTGAGTTGCAGACTGGAATCTAATCGAGGGGTTCGGGGGTGTTTATATATAGAATAACAGATACACGGGATTGAGTTACAGACTGGAATCTAATCGAGGGGTTCAGGGTTGTATTTATATATAGAATAACAGTTACCCGGGAGTGAGTTACAGACTGGAATCTAATCGAGCGGTTCGGGGCGGGGTTTATCTATAGAATAACAGATACCCGGGAGTGAGTTACAGACTGGAATCTAATCGAGGGGTTCGGGGTGGTTTATATATAGAATAACAGATACCCGGGAGTGAGTAACAGACTGGAATCTAATCGAGGGGCTCGGGTGGATTATATATACAATAACAGTTACCCGGGAGTGAGGTACAGACTGCAATCTAATCGAGGGGTTCGGGGTGGGTTATATATAGAATAACAGATACCCGGGAGTGAGTTACAGACTGGAATCTAATCGAGGAGTTCGGTCTGGTTTATGTACAGAATAACAGATACCCGGGAGTGATTTACAAGCTCGAAACTAATCGAAGGGTTCGGGGGAGGTATATATACAGAATAGCAGAGACACGGGAATGGGTAACAGACTGGAATCTCATTGAGGGGTTCGGGGTTGTATTTATATATAGAATAACAGATACCTGGGAGTGAGTTACAGACAAGAATCTAATCGAGGGCTTCGGGGTGGTTTATATATAAAATAACAGATACCCGGGAGTGAGTTACAGACTGGAATCTAATCGAGGGGTTCCGGGTGGTATTTATATACAGAATAGCAGAGACACGGGAATGGGTAACAGACTGGAATCTCATCGAGGGGTTCGGGGTGGTTTACATATAGAATAACAGATACCCAGGAGTTAGTTACAGACTGGAATCTAATCAAGGGGTTCGGGGAGGCTTATAGATAGATTAACAGATACCCGGGAGTGAGTTTGAGACTGGCATCTAATCGAGGGGTTCGGGGGGGTTTATATATAGAATAACAGATACCCGGGAGTGAGTTGCAGACTGGCATCTAATCGAGGGGTTCGGGGTGATTTATATATAGAATAACAGATACCCGGGAGTGAATTACAGACTGGAATCTAATCGAGGGGTTCGGCGGGGGTTTATCTATAGAATAACAGATACCCGGGAGTGAGATTCAGACTGGAATCTAATCGAGGGGTTCGGGGTGGATTATATATAACAAAACAGATACCTGGGAGAGAGTAAAAGACTGGAATCTAATCGAGGGGTTCAGGGTTGTATTTATATATAGAATAACAGTTACCCGAGAGTGAGATTCAGACTGGAATCTAATCGAGGGGTTCGGGGTGGTTTATGTACAGAATAACAGATACCCGGGAGTGATTTACAAGCTCGAATCTAATCGAGGGGTTTGGGGTGTTTTATATACAGAATAGGAGATACCCGGGAGTGAGTTACAGACTGGAATCTAATCGAGGGGGTCGGGTGGTTTATATATAACAATACAGATACCCGGGAGTGAGTTAAAGACAGGAATCTAATCGAGGGGTTTGGGGTGGTTTATATATAGAATAACAGATACCCGGGAGTGAGTTTCAGACTGGAATCTAATCGAGGGGTTCGGGGTGGTTTATATATAGAATAACAGATAACCGGGATTGAGTTACAGACTAGAATCTAATAGAGGGGGTCGGTGGGGTATATATATAGAATAACAGATACCTGGGAGTGAGTTACAGACTGGAATCTAATCGAGGGGTTCGGGGTGGTTTATATATAGAATAACAGATACCCGGGAGTGAGTTACAGGCTGGAATCTAATCGAAGGGTTCAGGGTGGTTAATATACAGAATACAAGATTCCCGGGAGTGAGTTACAGACTGGATTCTAATCGAGGGGTTCGGGGTGGTTTATATATAGAATAACAGATACCCGGAAGAGAGTTACAGACTCCCATCTAATCGTAGGGTTCGGTGGGGTTTGTGTACAGAATAACAGATACCCAGGAGTGAGTTACAGACAGGAATCTAATTGAGGAGATCAGGGTAGTTTATATATAGAACAACAGATACCCGCGAGTGAGTTACAGACCGGAATCTAATCGAAGGGTTCGGGGTGGTTTATATATAGAATAACAGATACCCGGGAGTGAGTTACAGACTGGAGTCTAATCGAGGGGTTCGGGGTGTTTTATATGTAGAATAACAGATACCCGGGAGTGAGTAACAGACTTGAATCTAATAGAGGGGGTCGGTGGGGTATATATATTGAATAACAGATAACCGGGAGTGAGTACAGACTGAAATTTAATCGAGGGGTTCGGGGTGGTTTATATCTTGAATACAAGATTCCTTGGAATGAGTTACAGACTGGAATCTAATCGAGGGGTTCGGGGGGTTTATATATAGAATAACAGATACCCGGGAGTGAGTTACAGACTGGAATCTAATCGAGGGGTTCGGGGTGGTTTATATATAGAATAACAGATACCCGGGAGTGAGTTACAGACTGGAATCTAATCGAGGGGTTCGGGGTGTTTTATTTTTAGAATAACAGATACCCGGGAGTGAGTTACAGACTGGAATCTAATCGAGGGGTTCAGGTGGTTTATATATAAAATAACAGATACCCGGGATTGAGTTACAAACTGGAATCTAATCGAGGCGTTCGGGTGGTTTATATATAAAATAACAGTTACCCGGGAGTGAGTTACAGACTGGAATCTAATCGAGGGGTTCGGAGTGGTTTATACATAGAATAACAGATACCCAGAATGGTGTTAGAGACTGGAATCTAATCGAGGGGTTTGGGATGTTTTATATATAGAAAAACAGATACCCGGGAGTGAGTTACAGACTGGAATCTAATCGAGGGGTTCGGGGTGGTTTATATATAGAATAACAGATACCCAGAATGGTGTTAGAGACTGGAATCTAATCGAGGGGTTTGGGATGTTTTATATATAGAAAAACAGATACCCGGGAGTGAGTTACAGACTGGAATCTAATCGAGGGGTTCGTGGTCGTTTATGTATAGAATAACAGATACCCGGGAGTGAGTTACAGGCTGGAATCTAATCGAGCGGTTCGGGGCGGGGTTTATCTATAGAATAACAGATACCCGGGAGTGAGTTACAGACTGGAATCTAATCGAGGGGTTCGGGGTGGTTTATATATAGAATAACAGATACCCGGGAGTGAGTTACAGACTGGAATCTAATCGAGGGGTTCGGGGTGTTTATATATAGAATAACAGATACCCGGGAGTGAGTTACAGACTGGAATCTAATCGAGGGGTTCGGGGGGGTTTATATACAGAGTAACAGAAACCCGGGAGTGAGTAACAGACTGGAATCTAATCGAGGGGTTCGGGGGGGTTTATATATAGAATAACAGATTCCCGGGAGTGAGTTAAAGACTGGAATCTAATCGAGGGGTTCGAGGGAGTTTATATATAGAATAACAGATAACCGGGAGTGAGTTACAGGCTGGAATCTAATAGGGGAGATCAGGGTGGTTTATATACAGATTAACAGATACGCGGGAGTGAGTTACAGACAAGAATCTAATCGAGTGGTTCGGGTGCTTTATATATAAAATAACAGTTACCCAGGAATGAGTTGCAGATTGGAAAATAATCGAGGTGTTCAGGGTTCTATTTATATTAAGAATAACAGATACCCAGGAGTGAGTTACAGACCGGAATCTAATCGAGGGGTGATGGGGTGGTTTATATATAGAACAACAGATACCCGGGAGTGAGTTACAGTCTGGAATCTAATCAGGGGGTTCGGTCTGGTTTATGTACAGAATAACAGATACCTGGGAGTGAATTACAGACTGGAATCTAATCGAGGGGTTCAGGGTTGTATTTATATACAGAATAGCAGAGACACAGAAGTGGGTAACAGACTGGAATCTCATCGAGGGGTTCGGGGTGGTTTATATATAGAATAACAGATACCCAAGAGTGAGTTACAGACTGGAATCTAATCAAGGGGTTCGGGGGGGTTTATATATAGAATAACAGATACCTGGGAGTGAGTAACAGACTGGAATCTAATTGAGGAGATCAGGGTGGTTTATATATAGATTAACAGATACCCGGGAGTGAATAACAACTCGGAATCTGATCGAAGGGTTCGGAGAGGTTTATAGATAGATTAACAGATACCCGGGAGTGAGTTACAGACTGGAATCTAATCGAGTGGCTCGGGGTGGTTTATATATAGATTAACAGATACCCGGGAGTGAGTTACAGACTGGAATCTAATCGAGGGGTTTGGGGTGGTTTATATATAGAATAACAGATACCCGGAAGTGAGCAACAGGCTGGAATCTAATCGAGGGGTTCAGGGTTGTATTTATATATAGAATAACAGATACCCGGGAGTGAGTTACAGACTGGAATCGAATCGAGGGGTTCGGGGTGGTTTATATATAGAATAACAGTTACCCGGGAGTGAGTTGCAGACTGGAATCTAATCGAGGGGTTCGGGGGTGTTTATATATAGAATAACAGATACACGGGATTGAGTTACAGACTGGAATCTAATCGAGGGGTTCAGGGTTGTATTTATATATAGAATAACAGTTACCCGGGAGTGAGTTACAGACTGGAATCTAATCGAGCGGTTCGGGGCGGGGTTTATCTATAGAATAACAGATACCCGGGAGTGAGTTACAGACTGGAATCTAATCGAGGGGTTCGGGGTGGTTTATATATAGAATAACAGATACCCGGGAGTGAGTAACAGACTGGAATCTAATCGAGGGGCTCGGGTGGATTATATATACAATAACAGTTACCCGGGAGTGAGGTACAGACTGCAATCTAATCGAGGGGTTCGGGGTGGGTTATATATAGAATAACAGATACCCGGGAGTGAGTTACAGACTGGAATCTAATCGAGGAGTTCGGTCTGGTTTATGTACAGAATAACAGATACCCGGGAGTGATTTACAAGCTCGAAACTAATCGAAGGGTTCGGGGGAGGTATATATACAGAATAGCAGAGACACGGGAATGGGTAACAGACTGGAATCTCATTGAGGGGTTCGGGGTTGTATTTATATATAGAATAACAGATACCTGGGAGTGAGTTACAGACAAGAATCTAATCGAGGGCTTCGGGGTGGTTTATATATAAAATAACAGATACCCGGGAGTGAGTTACAGACTGGAATCTAATCGAGGGGTTCCGGGTGGTATTTATATACAGAATAGCAGAGACACGGGAATGGGTAACAGACTGGAATCTCATCGAGGGGTTCGGGGTGGTTTACATATAGAATAACAGATACCCAGGAGTTAGTTACAGACTGGAATCTAATCAAGGGGTTCGGGGAGGCTTATAGATAGATTAACAGATACCCGGGAGTGAGTTACAGACTGGCATCTAATCGAGGGGTTCGGGGGGGTTTATATATAGAATAACAGATACCCGGGAGTGAGTTGCAGACTGGCATCTAATCGAGGGGTTCGGGGTGATTTATATATAGAATAACAGATACCCGGGAGTGAATTACAGACTGGAATCTAATCGAGGGGTTCGGCGGGGGTTTATCTATAGAATAACAGATACCCGGGAGTGAGATTCAGACTGGAATCTAATCGAGGGGTTCGGGGTGGATTATATATAACAAAACAGATACCTGGGAGAGAGTAAAAGACTGGAATCTAATCGAGGGGTTCAGGGTTGTATTTATATATAGAATAACAGTTACCCGAGAGTGAGATTCAGACTGGAATCTAATCGAGGGGTTCGGGGTGGTTTATGTACAGAATAACAGATACCCGGGAGTGATTTACAAGCTCGAATCTAATCGAGGGGTTTGGGGTGTTTTATATACAGAATAGGAGATACCCGGGAGTGAGTTACAGACTGGAATCTAATCGAGGGGGTCGGGTGGTTTATATATAACAATACAGATACCCGGGAGTGAGTTAAAGACAGGAATCTAATCGAGGGGTTTGGGGTGGTTTATATATAGAATAACAGATACCCGGGAGTGAGTTTCAGACTGGAATCTAATCGAGGGGTTCGGGGTGGTTTATATATAGAATAACAGATAACCGGGATTGAGTTACAGACTAGAATCTAATAGAGGGGGTCGGTGGGGTATATATATAGAATAACAGATACCTGGGAGTGAGTTACAGACTGGAATCTAATCGAGGGGTTCGGGGTGGTTTATATATAGAATAACAGATACCCGGGAGTGAGTTACAGGCTGGAATCTAATCGAAGGGTTCAGGGTGGTTAATATACAGAATACAAGATTCCCGGGAGTGAGTTACAGACTGGATTCTAATCGAGGGGTTCGGGGTGGTTTATATATAGAATAACAGATACCCGGAAGAGAGTTACAGACTCCCATCTAATCGTAGGGTTCGGTGGGGTTTGTGTACAGAATAACAGATACCCAGGAGTGAGTTACAGACAGGAATCTAATTGAGGAGATCAGGGTAGTTTATATATAGAACAACAGATACCCGCGAGTGAGTTACAGACCGGAATCTAATCGAAGGGTTCGGGGTGGTTTATATATAGAATAACAGATACCCGGGAGTGAGTTACAGACTGGAGTCTAATCGAGGGGTTCGGGGTGTTTTATATGTAGAATAACAGATACCCGGGAGTGAGTAACAGACTTGAATCTAATAGAGGGGGTCGGTGGGGTATATATATTGAATAACAGATAACCGGGAGTGAGTACAGACTGAAATTTAATCGAGGGGTTCGGGGTGGTTTATATCTTGAATACAAGATTCCTTGGAATGAGTTACAGACTGGAATCTAATCGAGGGGTTCGGGGGGTTTATATATAGAATAACAGATACCCGGGAGTGAGTTACAGACTGGAATCTAATCGAGGGGTTCGGGGTGGTTTATATATAGAATAACAGATACCCGGGAGTGAGTTACAGACTGGAATCTAATCGAGGGGTTCGGGGTGTTTTATTTTTAGAATAACAGATACCCGGGAGTGAGTTACAGACTGGAATCTAATCGAGGGGTTCAGGTGGTTTATATATAAAATAACAGATACCCGGGATTGAGTTACAAACTGGAATCTAATCGAGGCGCTCGGGTGGTTTATATATAAAATAACAGTTACCCGGGAGTGAGTTACAGACTGGAATCTAATCGAGGGGTTCGGAGTGGTTTATACATAGAATAACAGATACCCAGAATGGTGTTAGAGACTGGAATCTAATCGAGGGGTTTGGGATGTTTTATATATAGAAAAACAGATACCCGGGACTGAGTTACAGACTGGAATCTAATCGAGGGGTTCGGGGTGGTTTATATATAGAATAACAGATACCCAGAATGGTGTTAGAGACTGGAATCTAATCGAGGGGTTTGGGATGTTTTATATATAGAATAACAGATACCCGGGAGTGAGTTACAGACTGGAATCTAATCGAGGGGTTCGTGGTCGTTTATGTATAGAATAACAGATACCCGGGAGTGAGTTACAGGCTGGAATCTAATCGAGCGGTTCGGGGCGGGGTTTATCTATAGAATAACAGATACCCGGGAGTGAGTTACAGACTGGAATCTAATCGAGGGGTTCGGGGTGGTTTATATATAGAATAACAGATACCCGGGAGTGAGTTACAGACTGGAATCTAATCGAGGGGTTCGGGGTGTTTATATATAGAATAACAGATAACAGGGATTGAGTTACAGACTAGAATCTAATCGAGGGGTTCGGGTGGTTTATACACAAAATAACAGATACCCGGGAGTGAATTACAGACTGGAATCTAATCGAGGGGTTCGGCGGGGGTTTATCTATAGAATAACAGATACCCGGGAGTGAGATTCAGACTGGAATCTAATCGAGGGGTTCGGGGTGGATTATATATAACAAAACAGATACCTGGGAGAGAGTAAAAGACTGGAATCTAATCGAGGGGTTCAGGGTTGTATTTATATATAGAATAACAGTTACCCGAGAGTGAGATTCAGACTGGAATCTAATCGAGGGGTTCGGGGTGGTTTATGTACAGAATAACAGATACCCGGGAGTGATTTACAAGCTCGAATCTAATCGAGGGGTTTGGGGTGTTTTATATACAGAATAGGAGATACCCGGGAGTGAGTTACAGACTGGAATCTAATCGAGGGGGTCGGGTGGTTTATATATAACAATACAGATACCCGGGAGTGAGTTAAAGACAGGAATCTAATCGAGGGGTTTGGGGTGGTTTATATATAGAATAACAGATACCCGGGAGTGAGTTTCAGACTGGAATCTAATCGAGGGGTTCGGGGTGGTTTATATATAGAATAACAGATAACCGGGATTGAGTTACAGACTAGAATCTAATAGAGGGGGTCGGTGGGGTATATATATAGAATAACAGATACCTGGGAGTGAGTTACAGACTGGAATCTAATCGAGGGGTTCGGGGTGGTTTATATATAGAATAACAGATACCCGGGAGTGAGTTACAGGCTGGAATCTAATCGAAGGGTTCAGGGTGGTTAATATACAGAATACAAGATTCCCGGGAGTGAGTTACAGACTGGATTCTAATCGAGGGGTTCGGGGTGGTTTATATATAGAATAACAGATACCCGGAAGAGAGTTACAGACTCCCATCTAATCGTAGGGTTCGGTGGGGTTTGTGTACAGAATAACAGATACCCAGGAGTGAGTTACAGACAGGAATCTAATTGAGGAGATCAGGGTAGTTTATATATAGAACAACAGATACCCGCGAGTGAGTTACAGACCGGAATCTAATCGAAGGGTTCGGGGTGGTTTATATATAGAATAACAGATACCCGGGAGTGAGTTACAGACTGGAGTCTAATCGAGGGGTTCGGGGTGTTTTATATGTAGAATAACAGATACCCGGGAGTGAGTAACAGACTTGAATCTAATAGAGGGGGTCGGTGGGGTATATATATTGAATAACAGATAACCGGGAGTGAGTACAGACTGAAATTTAATCGAGGGGTTCGGGGTGGTTTATATCTTGAATACAAGATTCCTTGGAATGAGTTACAGACTGGAATCTAATCGAGGGGTTCGGGGGGTTTATATATAGAATAACAGATACCCGGGAGTGAGTTACAGACTGGAATCTAATCGAGGGGTTCGGGGTGGTTTATATATAGAATAACAGATACCCGGGAGTGAGTTACAGACTGGAATCTAATCGAGGGGTTCGGGGTGTTTTATTTTTAGAATAACAGATACCCGGGAGTGAGTTACAGACTGGAATCTAATCGAGGGGTTCAGGTGGTTTATATATAAAATAACAGATACCCGGGATTGAGTTACAAACTGGAATCTAATCGAGGCGTTCGGGTGGTTTATATATAAAATAACAGTTACCCGGGAGTGAGTTACAGACTGGAATCTAATCGAGGGGTTCGGAGTGGTTTATACATAGAATAACAGATACCCAGAATGGTGTTAGAGACTGGAATCTAATCGAGGGGTTTGGGATGTTTTATATATAGAAAAACAGATACCCGGGAGTGAGTTACAGACTGGAATCTAATCGAGGGGTTCGGGGTGGTTTATATATAGAATAACAGATACCCAGAATGGTGTTAGAGACTGGAATCTAATCGAGGGGTTTGGGATGTTTTATATATAGAATAACAGATACCCGGGAGTGAGTTACAGACTGGAATCTAATCGAGGGGTTCGTGGTCGTTTATGTATAGAATAACAGATACCCGGGAGTGAGTTACAGGCTGGAATCTAATCGAGCGGTTCGGGGCGGGGTTTATCTATAGAATAACAGATACCCGGGAGTGAGTTACAGACTGGAATCTAATCGAGGGGTTCGGGGTGGTTTATATATAGAATAACAGATACCCGGGAGTGAGTTACAGACTGGAATCTAATCGAGGGGTTCGGGGTGTTTATATATAGAATAACAGATAACAGGGATTGAGTTACAGACTAGAATCTAATCGAGGGGTTCGGGTGGTTTATACACAAAATAACAGATACCCGGGAGTGAGTTACAGACTGGATTCTAATCGAGGGGATCGGGTGGCTTATATATAAATAACAGTTACCCGGGAGTGAGGTACAGACTGCATTCTAATCGAGGGGTTCGGGGTGGTTTATATATAGATTAACAGATACCCGGGACTGAGTTACAGGCTGGAATCTAATCAAGGGGTTCGGGGGGTTATATATAGAATAACAAATACCCGGGAGTGAAAAACAGTCCGGAATCTAATCGAGGGGTCCGGGGTGGTTTCTATATAGAATAACACATACCCGGGAGTGAATTACAGACTGGAATCTAATCAAGGGGTTCGGGATGGTTTATATATAGAATAACAGATACCTGGGAGTGAATAACAGTCTGGAATCTAATCGGGGGTTCAGGGTTGTATTTATATATAGAATAACAGATACCCGGGATTGAGTTACAGACTGGAATCTAATCGAGGGGTTCGGGGTAGTTTATATATAGAATAACATATACACGGGATTGAGTAACAGACTGGAATCTAATCGAGGGGTTAGGGTGGTTTATATATAGAAGAACAGATACCCGGGAGTGAGTTACAGACTGGAATTTAATCGAAGGGTTCAGGGTGGTTTATATAGAGAATAACAGATACCCGGGAGTGAGTTACAGACTGGAATCTAATCAAAGGGTTCAGGGTGGTTTATATATAGAATAACAGATACCCAAGAGTGAGTTACAGACTGGAATCTAATCAAGGGGTTCGGGGGGGTTTATATATAGAATAACAGATACCTGGGAGTGAGTAACAGACTGGAATCTAATTGAGGAGATCAGGGTGGTTTATATATAGATTAACAGATACCCGGGAGTGAATAACAACTCGGAATCTGATCGAAGGGTTCGGAGAGGTTTATAGATAGATTAACAGATACCCGGGAGTGAGTTACAGACTGGAATCTAATCGAGGGGTTTGGGGTGGTTTATATATAGAATAACAGATACCCGGAAGTGAGCAACAGGCTGGAATCTAATCGAGGGGTTCAGGGTTGTATTTATATATAGAATAACAGATACCCGGGAGTGAGTTACAGACTGGAATCGAATCGAGGGGTTCGGGGTGGTTTATATATAGAATAACAGTTACCCGGGAGTGAGTTGCAGACTGGAATCTAATCGAGGGGTTCGGGGGTGTTTATATATAGAATAACAGATACACGGGATTGAGTTACAGACTGGAATCTAATCGAGGGGTTCAGGGTTGTATTTATATATAGAATAACAGTTACCCGGGAGTGAGTTACAGACTGGAATCTAATCGAGCGGTTCGGGGCGGGGTTTATCTATAGAATAACAGATACCCGGGAGTGAGTTACAGACTGGAATCTAATCGAGGGGTTCGGGGTGGTTTATATATAGAATAACAGATACCCGGGAGTGAGTAACAGACTGGAATCTAATCGAGGGGCTCGGGTGGATTATATATACAATAACAGTTACCCGGGAGTGAGGTACAGACTGCAATCTAATCGAGGGGTTCGGGGTGGGTTATATATAGAATAACAGATACCCGGGAGTGAGTTACAGACTGGAATCTAATCGAGGAGTTCGGTCTGGTTTATGTACAGAATAACAGATACCCGGGAGTGATTTACAAGCTCGAAACTAATCGAAGGGTTCGGGGGAGGTATATATACAGAATAGCAGAGACACGGGAATGGGTAACAGACTGGAATCTCATTGAGGGGTTCGGGGTTGTATTTATATATAGAATAACAGATACCTGGGAGTGAGTTACAGACAAGAATCTAATCGAGGGCTTCGGGGTGGTTTATATATAAAATAACAGATACCCGGGAGTGAGTTACAGACTGGAATCTAATCGAGGGGTTCCGGGTGGTATTTATATACAGAATAGCAGAGACACGGGAATGGGTAACAGACTGGAATCTCATCGAGGGGTTCGGGGTGGTTTACATATAGAATAACAGATACCCAGGAGTTAGTTACAGACTGGAATCTAATCAAGGGGTTCGGGGAGGCTTATAGATAGATTAACAGATACCCGGGAGTGAGTTACAGACTGGAATCTAATCGAGGGGTTTGGGGTGGTTTATATATAGAATAACAGATACCCGGAAGTGAGCAACAGGCTGGAATCTAATCGAGGGGTTCAGGGTTGTATTTATATATAGAATAACAGATACCCGGGAGTGAGTTACAGACTGGAATCTAATCGAGGGGTTCAGGGTGGTTTATATATAGAATAACAGTTACCCGGGAGTGAGTTGCAGACTGGAATCTAATCGAGGGGTTCGGGGGTGTTTATATATAGAATAACAGATACACGGGATTGAGTTACAGACTGGAATCTAATCGAGGGGTTCAGGGTTGTATTTATATATAGAATAACAGATACACGGGATTGAGTTACAGACTGGAATCTAATCGAGGGGTTCGGGGTGGTTTATATATAGAATAACAGATACCCGGGAGTGAGTAACAGACTGGAATCTAATCGAGGGGTTCGGGTGGATTATATATACAATAACAGTTACCCGGGAGTGAGGTACAGACTGCAATCTAATCGAGGGGTTCGGGGTGGGTTATATATAGAATAACAGATACCCGGGAGTGAGTTACAGACTGGAATCTAATCGAGGGGTTCGGTCTGGTTTATGTACAGAATAACAGATACCTGGGAGTGATTTACAAGCTCGAAACTAATCGAAGGGTTCGGGGGAGGTTTATATACAGAATAGCAGAGACACGGGAATGGGTAACAGACTGGAATCTCATTGAGGGGTTCGGGGTTGTATTTATATATAGAATAACAGATAGCTGGGAGTGAGTTACAGACAAGAATCTAATCGAGGGGTTCGGGGTGGTTTATATATAAAATAACAGATACCCGGGAGTGAGTTACAGACTGGAATCTAATCGAGGGGTTCGGGGTGGTTTATATATAGAATAACAGATACCCGGGAGTGAATTACAGACTGGAATCTAATCGAGGGCTTCAGGGTTGTATTTATATACAGAATAGCAGAGACACGGGAATGGGTAACAGACTGGAATCTCATCGAGGGGTTCGGGGTGGTTTACATATAGAATAACAGTTACCCAGGAGTTAGTTACAGACTGGAATCTAATCAAGGGGTTCGGGGAGGCTTATAGATAGATTAACAGATACCCGGGACTGAGTAACAGACTGGAATCTAATCGAGGGGTTCGGGGTGGTTTATATATAGATTAACAGATACCCGGGAGTGAGTTACAGACTGGAATCTAATCGAGGGGTTTAGGGTTGTATTTATCAATAGAATAACAGATACCCGGAAGTGAGCAACAGACTGGAATCCAATCGAGGGGTTCAGGGTTGTATTTATATATAGAATAACAGTTACCCGGCAGTGAGTTGCAGACTGGCATCTAATCGAGGGGTTCGGGGGGGTTTATATATAGAATAACAGATACCCGGGAGTGAGTTGCAGACTGGCATCTAATCGAGGGGTTCGGGGTGATTTATATATAGAATAACAGATACCCGGGAGTGAATTACAGACTGGAATCTAATCGAGGGGTTCGGCGGGGGTTTATCTATAGAATAACAGATACCCGGGAGTGAGATTCAGACTGGAATCTAATCGAGGGGTTCGGGGTGGATTATATATAACAAAACAGATACCTGGGAGAGAGTAAAAGACTGGAATCTAATCGAGGGGTTCAGGGTTGTATTTATATATAGAATAACAGTTACCCGAGAGTGAGATTCAGACTGGAATCTAATCGAGGGGTTCGGGGTGGTTTATGTACAGAATAACAGATACCCGGGAGTGATTTACAAGCTCGAATCTAATCGAGGGGTTTGGGGTGTTTTATATACAGAATAGGAGATACCCGGGAGTGAGTTACAGACTGGAATCTAATCGAGGGGGTCGGGTGGTTTATATATAACAATACAGATACCCGGGAGTGAGTTAAAGACAGGAATCTAATCGAGGGGTTTGGGGTGGTTTATGTATAGAATAACAGATACCCGGGAGTGAGTTTCAGACTGGAATCTAATCGAGGGGTTCGGGGTGGTTTATATATAGAATAACAGATAACCGGGATTGAGTTACAGACTAGAATCTAATAGAGGGGGTCGGTGGGGTATATATATAGAATAACAGATACCTGGGAGTGAGTTACAGACTGGAATCTAATCGAGGGGTTCGGGGTGGTTTATATATAGAATAACAGATACCCGGGAGTGAGTTACAGGCTGGAATCTAATCGAAGGGTTCAGGGTGGTTAATATACAGAATACAAGATTCCCGGGAGTGAGTTACAGACTGGATTCTAATCGAGGGGTTCGGGGTGGTTTATATATAGAATAACAGATACCCGGAAGAGAGTTACAGACTCCCATCTAATCGTAGGGTTCGGTGGGGTTTGTGTACAGAATAACAGATACCCAGGAGTGAGTTACAGACAGGAATCTAATTGAGGAGATCAGGGTAGTTTATATATAGAACAACAGATACCCGCGAGTGAGTTACAGACCGGAATCTAATCGAAGGGTTCGGGGTGGTTTATATATAGAATAACAGATACCCGGGAGTGAGTTACAGACTGGAGTCTAATCGAGGGGTTCGGGGTGTTTTATATGTAGAATAACAGATACCCGGGAGTGAGTTACAGACTGGAGTCTAATCGAGGGGTTCGGGGTGTTTTATATGTAGAATAACAGATACCCGGGAGTGAGTAACAGACTTGAATCTAATAGAGGGGGTCGGTGGGGTATATATATTGAATAACAGATAACCGGGAGTGAGTACAGACTGAAATTTAATCGAGGGGTTCGGGGTGGTTTATATCTTGAATACAAGATTCCTTGGAATGAGTTACAGACTGGAATCTAATCGAGGGGTTCGGGGGGTTTATATATAGAATAACAGATACCCGGGAGTGAGTTACAGACTGGAATCTAATCGAGGGGTTCGGGGTGGTTTATATATAGAATAACAGATACCCGGGAGTGAGTTACAGACTGGAATCTAATCGAGGGGTTCGGGGTGTTTTATTTTTAGAATAACAGATACCCGGGAGTGAGTTACAGACTGGAATCTAATCGAGGGGTTCAGGTGGTTTATATATAAAATAACAGATACCCGGGATTGAGTTACAAACTGGAATCTAATCGAGGCGTTCGGGTGGTTTATATATAAAATAACAGTTACCCGGGAGTGAGTTACAGACTGGAATCTAATCGAGGGGTTCGGAGTGGTTTATACATAGAATAACAGATACCCAGAATGGTGTTAGAGACTGGAATCTAATCGAGGGGTTTGGGATGTTTTATATATAGAAAAACAGATACCCGGGACTGAGTTACAGACTGGAATCTAATCGAGGGGTTCGGGGTGGTTTATATATAGAATAACAGATACCCAGAATGGTGTTAGAGACTGGAATCTAATCGAGGGGTTTGGGATGTTTTATATATAGAAAAACAGATACCCGGGAGTGAGTTACAGACTGGAATCTAATCGAGGGGTTCGTGGTCGTTTATGTATAGAATAACAGATACCCGGGAGTGAGTTACAGGCTGGAATCTAATCGAGCGGTTCGGGGCGGGGTTTATCTATAGAATAACAGATACCCGGGAGTGAGTTACAGACTGGAATCTAATCGAGGGGTTCGGGGTGGTTTATATATAGAATAACAGATACCCGGGAGTGAGTTACAGACTGGAATCTAATCGAGGGGTTCGGGGTGTTTATATATAGAATAACAGATAACAGGGATTGAGTTACAGACTAGAATCTAATCGAGGGGTTCGGGTGGTTTATACACAAAATAACAGATACCCGGGAGTGAGTTACAGACTGGATTCTAATCGAGGGGATCGGGTGGCTTATATATAAATAACAGTTACCCGGGAGTGAGGTACAGACTGCATTCTAATCGAGGGGTTCGGGGTGGTTTATATATAGATTAACAGATACCCGGGACTGAGTTACAGGCTGGAATCTAATCAAGGGGTTCGGGGGGTTATATATAGAATAACAAATACCCGGGAGTGAAAAACAGTCCGGAATCTAATCGAGGGGTCCGGGGTGGTTTCTATATAGAATAACACATACCCGGGAGTGAATTACAGACTGGAATCTAATCAAGGGGTTCGGGATGGTTTATATATAGAATAACAGATACCTGGGAGTGAATAACAGTCTGGAATCTAATCGGGGGTTCAGGGTTGTATTTATATATAGAATAACAGATACCCGGGATTGAGTTACAGACTGGAATCTAATCGAGGGGTTCGGGGTAGTTTATATATAGAATAACATATACACGGGATTGAGTAACAGACTGGAATCTAATCGAGGGGTTAGGGTGGTTTATATATAGAAGAACAGATACCCGGGAGTGAGTTACAGACTGGAATTTAATCGAAGGGTTCAGGGTGGTTTATATAGAGAATAACAGATACCCGGGAGTGAGTTACAGACTGGAATCTAATCAAAGGGTTCAGGGTGGTTTATATATAGAATAACAGATACCCAAGAGTGAGTTACAGACTGGAATCTAATCAAGGGGTTCGGGGGGGTTTATATATAGAATAACAGATACCTGGGAGTGAGTAACAGACTGGAATCTAATTGAGGAGATCAGGGTGGTTTATATATAGATTAACAGATACCCGGGAGTGAATAACAACTCGGAATCTGATCGAAGGGTTCGGAGAGGTTTATAGATAGATTAACAGATACCCGGGAGTGAGTTACAGACTGGAATCTAATCGAGTGGCTCGGGGTGGTTTATATATAGATTAACAGATACCCGGGAGTGAGTTACAGACTGGAATCTAATCGAGGGGTTTGGGGTGGTTTATATATAGAATAACAGATACCCGGAAGTGAGCAACAGGCTGGAATCTAATCGAGGGGTTCAGGGTTGTATTTATATATAGAATAACAGATACCCGGGAGTGAGTTACAGACTGGAATCTATCCGAGGGGTTCGGGGTGGTTTATATATAGAATAACAGATACTCGGGAGTGAGTAACAGACTGGAATCTAATCGAGGGGTTCGGGGTGGTTTATATATAGAATAACAGTTACCCGGGAGTGAGTTGCAGACTGGAATCTAATCGAGGGGTTCGGGGTGGTTTATATATAGAATAACAGTTACCCGGGAGTGAGTTGCAGACTGGAATCTAATCGAGGGGTTCGGGGGAGTTTATATATAGAATAACAGATACACGGGATTGAGTTACAGACTGGAATCTAATCGAGGGGTTCAGGGTTGTATTTATATATAGAATAACAGTTACCCGGGAGTGAGTTACAGACTGGAATCTAATCGAGCGGTTCGGGGCGGGGTTTATCTATAGAATAACAGATACCCGGGAGTGAGTTACAGACTGGAATCTAATCGAGGGGTTCGGGGTGGTTTATATATAGAATAACAGATACCCGGGAGTGAGTAACAGACTGGAATCTAATCGAGGGGCTCGGGTGGATTATATATACAATAACAGTTACCCGGGAGTGAGGTACAGACTGCAATCTAATCGAGGGGTTCGGGGTGGGTTATATATAGAATAACAGATACCCGGGAGTGAGTTACAGACTGGAATCTAATCGAGGGGTTCGGTCTGGTTTATGTACAGAATAACAGATACCCGGGAGTGATTTACAAGCTCGAAACTAATCGAAGGGTTCGGGGGAGGTATATATACAGAATAGCAGAGACACGGGAATGGGTAACAGACTGGAATCTCATTGAGGGGTTCGGGGTTGTATTTATATATAGAATAACAGATACCTGGGAGTGAGTTACAGACAAGAATCTAATCGAGGGCTTCGGGGTGGTTTATATATAAAATAACAGATACCCGGGAGTGAGTTACAGACTGGAATCTAATCGAGGGGTTCCGGGTGGTTTATATATAGAATAACAGATACCCGGGAGTGAATTACAGACTGGAATCTAATCGAGGGCTTCAGGGTTGTATTTATATACAGAATAGCAGAGACACGGGAATGGGTAACAGACTGGAATCTCATCGAGGGGTTCGGGGTGGTTTACATATAGAATAACAGATACCCAGGAGTTAGTTACAGACTGGAATCTAATCAAGGGGTTCGGGGAGGCTTATAGATAGATTAACAGATACCCGGGAGTGAGTTACAGACTGGAATCTAATCGAGGGGTTTGGGGTGGTTTATATATAGAATAACAGATACCCGGAAGTGAGCAACAGGCTGGAATCTAATCGAGGGGTTCAGGGTTGTATTTATATATAGAATAACAGATACCCGGGAGTGAGTTACAGACTGGAATCGAATCGAGGGGTTCGGGGTGGTTTATATATAGAATAACAGTTACCCGGGAGTGAGTTGCAGACTGGAATCTAATCGAGGGGTTCGGGGGTGTTTATATATAGAATAACAGATACACGGGATTGAGTTACAGACTGGAATCTAATCGAGGGGTTCAGGGTTGTATTTATATATAGAATAACAGATACACGGGATTGAGTTACAGACTGGAATCTAATCGAGGGGTTCGGGGTGGTTTATATATAGAATAACAGATACCCGGGAGTGAGTAACAGACTGGAATCTAATCGAGGGGTTCGGGTGGATTATATATACAATAACAGTTACCCGGGAGTGAGGTACAGACTGCAATCTAATCGAGGGGTTCGGGGTGGGTTATATATAGAATAACAGATACCCGGGAGTGAGTTACAGACTGGAATCTAATCGAGGGGTTCGGTCTGGTTTATGTACAGAATAACAGATACCCGGGAGTGATTTACAAGCTCGAAACTAATCGAAGGGTTCGGGGGAGGTTTATATACAGAATAGCAGAGACACGGGAATGGGTAACAGACTGGAATCTCATTGAGGGGTTCGGGGTTGTATTTATATATAGAATAACGGATAGCTGGGAGTGAGTTACAGACAAGAATCTAATCGAGGGGTTCGGGGTGGTTTATATATAAAATAACAGATACCCGGGAGTGAGTTACAGACTGGAATCTAATCGAGGGGTTCGGGGTGGTTTATATATAGAATAACAGATACCCGGGAGTGAATTACAGACTGGAATCTAATCGAGGGCTTCAGGGTTGTATTTATATACAGAATAGCAGAGACACGGGAATGGGTAACAGACTGGAATCTCATCGAGGGGTTCGGGGTGGTTTACATATAGAATAACAGTTACCCAGGAGTGAGTTACAGACTGGAATCTAATCGAGGGGTTCGGGGGGTTATATATAGAATAACAGATACGCGGGAGTGTGTTACACACTGGAATCTAATTGAGGAGATCAGGGTGGTTTATATGTAGAATAACAGATACCCGGGAGTGAAAAACAGTCTGGAATCTAATCGAGGGGTTCGGGGTGGTTTATATATAGATTAACAGATACCCGGGAGTGAGTTACAGACTGGAATCAAATCGAGGGGTTCGGGATGGTTTATATATAGATTAACAGATACCCGGGAGTGAGTTTACAGACTGGAATCTAATCGAGGGGTTCGGGGTGGTTTATATATAGATTAACAGATACCCGGGAGTGAGTTACAGACTGGAATATAATCGAGGCGTTCAGGGTTGTATTTATATATAGAAAATCAGTTACCCGGGAGTGAGTTGCAGACTGGAATCTAATCGTGGGGTTCAGGGTTGTATTTATAAATAGATTAACAGATACCCGGGTGTTAGTTACAGACTGTAATCTAATCGAGGGGTTCAGGGGTTGTATTTATATATAGAATAACAGTTACCCGGAAGCGAGCAAGAGACTGGAATCTAATCCAGGAGTTCAGGGGGTTTATATATAGAATAACATATACCCGGGAATGAGTTACAGACTGGAATCTAATCGAGGGGTTCGGGGCGGTTTATATATAGATTAACAGATACCCGGGAGTGAGTTACAGACTGGAATCTAATCGAGGGGTTCGAGGTGGTTAATATATAGATTAACAGATACCCGGGAGTGAGTTACAGACTGGAATCTAATCGAGGGGTTCGAGGTGGTTAATATATAGATTAACAGATACCCGGGAGTGAGTTACAGACTGGAATCTAATCGAGGGGTTCGGGGGGCGTTTATATATAGAATAACAGATATCCGGGAGTGAGTTACAGACTGGAATCTAATCGAAGGGTTCGGGGTGGTTTATATTTGAATAACAGATACCCGGGAGTGAGTTACAGACTGGAATCTAATCGAGGGGTTCGAGGTGGTTAATATATAGATTAACAGATGCCCGGGAGTGAGTTGCTGACTGGAATCTAATCAAGGGGTTCGGGGAGGTTTATATGTGAATATCAGATCCCCGGGAGTGAGTTACAGACTGGAATAAAATCGAGGAGTTCGGGGCGGTTTAAATATAGAATAACAGATACCCGGGAGAGAGTTACAGACTGGAATCTAATCGAGGGGTTCGGGATGGTTTTATATATAAAATAACAAATACCTGGGAGTGAGTTACAGACTGGAATTTAATCGAGGGGTTTTGGGGTACTGTAATCTAAAGAATGACAGACATCCCGGAGTGAGTTACAGACTGGGATATAATCAAAGGTTCGGGGTGGTTTATATATAGAACAAGAATTTCCGCGAGTGAGTTACTGACTGGAATCTAATCGAGGGGTTCGGGGTGGTTTATAGACAGAATAACAGATGCCTGGGAGTGAGTTACAGACTGGAATCTAATCGATTGGTTCGGGTGGTTTATATATGGAATAACAGATACCCGGGAGTGAGTAACAGAATGGAATCTAATCGAGTGGTTCGGTGGGGTTTATATATAGAATAACAGATACCCGGGTGTGAGTTGCAGACTGGAATCTAATCGAAGGGTTCGGGGTTGTATTTATATATAGAATAACAGATACCCGGGAGTGAGTTACAGACTGGAATTTAATCGAGGGGTTCGGTGGGGTTCATATATAGAATAACTGATACCCGAGTGTGAGATGCAGACTGGAAACTAATCGAGGGGTTCAGGGTGGTTTATATATCGAATAACGGATACCCGGAATTGAGTTACAGAGTCCCATCTAATCAAGGGGTTCGGGGGGGACTTGTGTACAGAATAACAGATACCCGGGAGTGAGTTAGAGACAGGAATCTAATCGAGGGGTTCGGGGTGGTTTATATATAGAATAACAAATACCCGGGAGTGAGTTACAGACTGGAATCTAATCGAGGGGTTCGGGGAGGTTTATATATATATTAACAGATTCCGGGGAGTGAGTTACAGACTGGAATCTAATCGAGGGGTTCGGAGTGGTTTATATATAGAATAACAGATACCCGGGAGTGAGTTACAGACTGGAATCTAATCGAGGGGTTCGGGGTGGTTTATATATAGATTAACAGAAACCCGGGAGTGAGTTACAGACTGGAATCTAATCGAGGGGTTCAGGGTGTTTAATATATAGAATAACATATACCCGGGAGTGATTTACAGACTGGAATCTAATCGAGGGGTTCGGGGTATTTAATATATAGAATAACAGATACCCGGGAGTGCTTTACAGACTGGAATCTAATCGAGGGGTTCGGGGTGGTTTATATACAGATTATCAGATACCCGGGAGTGAGTTACAGACTGGAATCTAATCAAGGGGTTCGGGGTGGTTTATATATAGAATAACAGATACCCGGGAGTGAGTTACAGACTGGAATCTAATCGAGAGGTTCAGGGTTGTTTATATATAGAATAACAGATACCCGGGAGTGAGTTACAGACTGGAATATAATTGAGGGGTTCGGGGTGGTTTATATACACAATTACAGATACCCGGGAGTGAGTTACAGACTGGAATCTAATCGAGGGGTTCAGGGTTGTTTATATATAGAATAACAGATACCCGGGAGTGAGTTACAGACTGGAATCTAATCGAGGGGTTTGGGGTGGTTTATATATAGAATAACAGATACCCGGGAGTGAGTTTCAGACTGGAATCTAATTGAGGAGATCCGGGTGGTTTATGTACAGAATAACATATACCCGGGAGTGAGTTACAGACTGGAATCTAATCGAGGGGTTTGGGGTGGTTTATATATAGAATAACAGATCCCCGGGATTGAGTTACAGACTGGAATCTAATCGAGGGGTTCGGGGTGGTTTATATATAGAATAACAGATACCCGGGAGTGAGTTACAGACTGGAATCTAATCGAGGGGTTCGGGGTGGTTTACATATAGAATAACAGATACCCGGGAGTGAGTTACAGACTTGAATCTAATCGAGGGGTTCGGGGTGGTTTACATATAGAATAACAGATACCCGGGAGTGAGTTACAGACTTGAATCTAATCGAGGGGTTCGGGGTGTTTTATATATAGAATAACAGATACCCGGGAGTGAGTTACGGACTGGATTCTAATCGAGGGGTTCGGGGTGGTTTATATATAGAATAACAGATACCCGGGAGTGAGTTACAGACTGGAATCTAATCGAGGGGTTCGGGGTGGTTTATATATAGAATAACAGATACCCGGGAGTGAGTTACAGACTGGAATCTAATCAAGGGGTTCGGGGTGGTTTGTCTATAGAATAACAGATACCCGGGAGTGAGTTACAGACTGGAATCTAATCGAGGGGTTCGGGGTGGTTTATATATAGAATAACAGATACCCGGGAGTGAGTTACAGACTGGAATCTAATCGAGGGGTTCGGGGTGGTTTATATATAAAATAACAGATACCCGGGAGTGAGTTACAGACTGGAATATAATTGAGGGGTTCGGGGTGGTTTATATACAGAATTACAGATACCCGGGAGTGAGTTACAGACTGGAATCTAATCGAGGGGTTCGGGTGGTTTATATGTAGAATAACAGATACCCGGGAGTGAGTTACAGACTGGAATCTAATCGAGGGGTTCGGGGTGGTTTATATATAGAATAACAGATACCCGGGAGTGAGTTACAGACTGGAATCTAATCGAGGGGTTCGGGGTGGTTTATATATAAAATAACAGATACCCGGGAGTGAGTTACAGACTGGAATATAATTGAGGGGTTCGGGGTGGTTTATATACAGAATTACAGATACCCGGGAGTGAGTTACAGACTGGAATCTAATCGAGGGGTTCGGGCAGTTTATATATAGAATAACAGATACCCGGGAGAGAGTTACAGACTGAAATCTAATCGAGGGGTTCAGGGTTGTTTATATATAGAATAACAGATACCCGGGAGTGAGTTACAGACTGGAATCTAATCGAGGGGTTTGGGGTGGTTTATATATAGAATAACAGATACCTGGGAGTGAGTTTCAGACTGGAATCTAATTGAGGAGATCCGGGTGGTTTATGTACAGAATAACATATACCCGGGAGTGAGTTACAGACTGGAATCTAATCGAGGGGTTTGGGGTGGTTTATATATAGAATAACAGATCCCCGGGATTGAGTTACAGACTGGAATCTAATCGAGGGGTTCGGGGTGTTTTATATATAGAATAACAGATACCCGGGAGTGAGTTACAGACTTTAATCTAATCGAGGGGTTCGGGGTGGTTTATATATAGAATAACAGATACCCGGGAGTGAGTTACAGACTTGAATCTAATCGAGGGGTTCGGGGTGTTTTATATATAGAATAACAGATACCCGGGAGTGAGTTAAAGACTGGAATCTAATCGAGGGGTTCGGGGTGGTTTATATATAGAATAACAGATCCCCGGGATTGAGTTACAGACTGGAATCTAATCGAGGGGTTCGGGGTGGTTTATATATAGAATAACAGATACCCGGGAGTGAGTTACAGACTTGAATCTAATCGAGGGGTTCGGGGTGGTTTATATATAGAATAACAGATACCCGGGAGTGAGTTACAGACTGGAATCTAATCGAGGGGTTCGGGGTGGTTTATATATAGAATAACAGATACCCGGGAGTGAGTAACAGACTTGAATCTAATCGAGGGGTTCGGGGTGTTTTATATATAGAATAACAGATACCCGGGAGTGAGTTACAGACTGGAATCTAATCGAGGGGTTCGGGGTGGTTTATATATAGAATAACAGATACCCGGGAGTGAGTTACAGACTGGAATCTAATCGAGGGGTTCGGGGTGGTTTATATATAGAATAACAGATACCCGGGAGTGAGTTACAGACTGGAATCTAATCGAGGGGTTCGGGGTGGTTTGTATATAGAATAACAGATACCCGGGAGTGAGTTACAGACTGGAATCTAATCGAGGGGTCCAGGGGTGGTTTATATGTAGAATAACAGATACCCGGGAGTGCATTACAGACTGGAATCTAATCGAGGGGTTCGGGGTGGTTTATATATAGAATAACATATACCCGGGAGTGAGTTACAGACTGGAATCTAATCGAGGGGTTCGGGGTGGTTTATATATAGAATAACATATACCCGGGAGTGAGTTACAGACTGGAATCTAATCGAGGGGTTCAGGGTGGTTTATATATAGAATAACAGATACCCGGGAGTGAGTTACAGACTGGAATCTAATCGAGGGGTTCAACGTGGTTTATACATAGAATAACAGATACCCGGGAGTGAGTTACAGACTGGAATCTAATCGAGGGGTTCGGGGTGGTTTATATATAGAATAACAGTTACCCGGGAGTGAGTTACAGACTGGAATGTAATCGAGGGGTTCGGGGTGGTTTGTATATAGAATAACAGATACCCGGGAGTGAGTTACAGACTGGAATCTAATCGAGGGGTTCGGGGGGGTTTATATATAGAATAACAGATACCCGGGAGTGAGTTACAGACTGGAATCTAATCGAGGGGTTCGGGGGGGTTTATATATAGAATAACAGATACCCGGGAGTGAGTTACAGACTGGAATCTAATCGAGGGGTTCGGGGGGGTTTATATATAGAATAACAGATACCCGGGAGTGAGTTACAGACTGGAATCTAATCGAGGGGTTTGGCCATGTGGAAAGGGGGTGGGTTTTTCTCAGTCGCTTGGCTCTGTGCCTCCGAGAGAGTTACCTCTTTCTTTGACCGCTTAATTTTCGGGATTTTGACCTCTCGCCCTTTCCTTGGCTTCCTCTTCTTCTTTAACAGCTTGAGATCCTCGGATCCGGAATGTTCCTCATCCAACTCCGCCTCCACTGTCGGGGAGAGCAGAGGGCACAGTGTTAGGACAAGGTGGGCACTGCGAGAAGGGGCAGCATTGCAAAGTCACAGGGCACGCACCCACTCACCCACTCACCCCCGCACGCACACACACACCCACACACACACCCACACACACACCCACACACACACCCACACACACACCCACACACACACCCACACACACACCCACACACACACCCACACACACACCCACACACACACCCACACACACACCCACACACACACACACCCACACACACACCCACACACACAGGCAGTGCGCAGAGAGAGAGAGAGACACACATACACAGACAGACAGTGCGGAGAGAGACACACACACACACTCACACACCCACACACAGGCAGTGCGCAGAGAGAGAGAGACACACATACAGACAGACAGTGCGGAGAGAGACAGACACACACACTCACACACCCACACACAGGCAGTGCGCAGAGAGAGACAGACACACATACAGACAGACAGTGCGGGAGAGAGACAGACACACACACTCACAGGCAGTGCAGAGAGAGACAGACACACACACATGCGCACAGGGTGCAGTGAGACAGACACACACACGAGCACAGGGAGCAGTGAGACAGACACACACACGCGCACAGGGTGCAGTGAGACAGACACACACGAGCACAGGGAGCAGTGAGACAGACACACACACGCGCACAGGGTGCAGTGAGACAGACACACACACGAGCACAGGGTGCAGTGAGACAGACACACACACGAGCACAGGGTGCAGTGAGACAGACACACACACGAGCACAGGAGCAGTGAGACAGACACACACACGAGCACAGGGTGCAGTGAGACAGACACCCACAGGGTGCAGAGACAGACACACACACACACACACAGACATAGCGAAGAGAGACAGACACACACACAGACAGGGCGGAGAGAGACAGACACACATACAGACAGGGTGGAGAGAGACAGACACACACACGCACACAGTGCAGAGAGAGATACAGACACACACACACACACACACACACACACACACACAGAGTGCATAGAGATAGAGGGACACGCAGAGATGGACAGTGCGGTGAGAGAGAGACAGGGACACAGACACACACAGCGCCTGTGCATCTGAGGGGCGTGTGGGCGAGGGAAAGAGGACGAGAGAGAGAGTGTGAGAGAGAGAGAGTGAGAGAGAGAGAGTGTGGGAGAGAGTGTGAGAGAGTGTGAGTGTGTGAAAGAGTGGGAGAGAGTGGGAGAGAGTGGGAGAGAGTGGGAGAGAGTGGGAGAGAGTGGGAGAGAGTGGGAGAGAGAGTGTGGGAGAGTGTGGGAGAGTGTGGGAGAGTGTGGGAGAGTGTGGGAGAGTGTGTGAGAGAGAGTGTGAGAGAGAGAGTGTGGGAGAGTGTGGGGGAGAGTGGGGGAGAGTGGGGGAGAGTGGGGGAGAGTGGGGGGAGAGTGGGGGAGAGTGGGGGAGAGTGGGGGAGAGTGGGGGAGAGTGGGGGAGAGTGGGGGAGAGTGGGGGAGAGTGGGGGAGAGTGGGGGAGAGTGGGAGAGAGTGGGTGGGAGAGTGGGAGAGAGTGTGGGAGAGAGTGTGAGAGTGTGTGAGAGAGAGTGTGGGAGAGTGAGAGAGAGTGTGAGAGAGTGTGGGAGAGTGTGGGAGAGTGTGGGAGAGTGTGGGAGAGTGTGGGAGAGTGTGGGAGAGTGTGGGAGAGTGTGGGAGAGTGTGGGAGAGTGTGGGAGAGTGTGGGAGAGTGTGGGGGAGTGTGGGGGAGTGTGGGGGAGAGTGGGGGAGAGTGGGAGAGAGTGGGAGAGAGTGGGAGAGAGAGAGTGTGGGAGAGTGTGGGAGAGTGTGGGAGAGTGTGGGAGAGTGTGGGAGAGTGTGGGAGAGTGTGGGAGAGAGTGGGAGAGAGTGGGAGAGAGTGGGAGAGAGTGGGAGAGAGTGGGAGAGAGTGGGAGAGAGTGGGAGAGAGTGGGAGAGAGTGGGAGAGAGTGGGAGAGAGTGGGAGAGAGTGTGGGAGTGGGGGAGAGTGGGGGAGAGTGGGGGAGAGTGGGGGAGAGTGGGGGAGAGTGGGGGAGAGTGGGGGAGAGTGGGGGAGAGTGGGGGAGAGTGGGGAGAGTGGGGGAGAGTGGGGGAGAGTGGGGGAGAGTGGGGGGAGAGTGGGGGAGAGTGGGAGAGAGTGTGGGGGAGAGTGTGGGAGAGCGTGGGAGAGCGTGGGAGAGCGTGGGAGAGCGTGGGAGAGCGTGGGAGAGAGAGTGGGGGAGAGCGTGGGAGAGCGTGGGAGAGCGTGGAGAGAGAGTGTGGGAGAGTGTGGGAGAGTGTGGGAGAGTGTGGGAGAGTGTGGGAGAGTGTGGGAGAGTGTGGGAGAGTGTGGGAGAGTGTGGGAGAGTGTGGGAGAGTGTGGGAGAGTGTGGAGAGAGTGTGAGAGTGTGGAGAGGGGAGAGAGTGGGAGAGAGAGTGTGGGAGAGTGAGGGAGAGAGAGTGTGAGAGAGTGTGGGAGAGTGTGGGAGAGTGTGGGAGAGTGTGGGAGAGTGTGGGAGAGAGTGTGAGA
>NW_027597450.1:0-77500 GCF_964194155.1 Cetorhinus maximus
TATACACAGGGACTGCTATTCTCTATAATATACACAGGGGCTGCTATTCTCTATAATATACACAGGGGATGCTATTCTCTATAAGATACTCAGGGACTGCTATTCTCTATATTATACAAAGGGGCTGCTATTCTCTATAATATACACAGGGGCTGCTATTCTCTATAATATACATCGGAACTGCTATTCTCTATAATATACACAGGGGCTGCTATTCTCTATAATATACACCGGAACTGCAATTCTCTGTAGTATACACAGGGGCTGCTATTGTCTATAGTATAAACAGGGACTGCTATTCTCTATAATATACACAGGGGCTGCTATTCTCTGTAATATACACAGGGACTGTTATTCTCTATAATAGACACAGGGGCTGCTATTCTCTATAAGATACACAGGGACATCTATTCTCTATTATATACACAGGGGCTGCTATTCTCTATAATATACACAGGGGATGCTATTCTCTGTAATATACACAGGGGCTGCTATTCTCTATAATATACACAGGGACTGCTATTCTCTATAACATACACAGAGGCTGCTATTCTTTATAATATACACAGGGGCTGCTATTCTCTATAATATAGACAGGGGCTGCTATTCTCTATAATATACACAGGGACTGCTTTTCTCTATAATATACACAGGGACTGCTATTCTCTATAATATACAAGGGGCTGCTATTCTCTATAATATACACAGGGGCTGCTATTCTGTATAATATACACAGGGACTGCTATTCTCTATAACATACATAGAGGCTGCTATTCTTTATAATATAGACAGGGACTGCTATTCTCTATAATATACACAGGGGCTGCTATTCTCTATAATATACACAGGGGCTGCTATTCTCTATAATATACACAGGGACTGCTATTCTCTATAACATACACAGAGGCTGCTATTCCCTATAATATACACAGGGACTGCTATTCTTTATTATATACACAGGGGCTGCTATTCTCTATAATATACACAGGTATGATATACACAGGGGCTGCTATTCTCTATAATATACACAGGGGCTGCTATTCTCTATAATATAAACAGGGGCTGCTATTCTCTATAATATACACAAGGGCTGCTATTCTCAGTAATATACACAGGGACTGCTGTTTTCTGTAATATACACAGTGGCTGCTATTCTCTATAATATACACAGGGGCTGCTATTCTCTATAATATACACAGGGGCTGCTATTCTCTATAATATACACAGTGACTGCTATTCTCTATAATATACACAGAGACTGCTATTCTCTAGAATATACAGAGGGGCTGCTCTTCTCTGTAATATACACAGGGACTGCTATTCTCTATTATATACACAGGGGCTGCTATTATCTATAATTTACACAGGGGCTGCTATTCTCTGTAATATACACAGGGACTGTTATTCTCTATAATATACACAAGGACTGCTATTCTCTATAATATACACAGGGACTGCTATTGTCTATAATATACACAGGGGCTGCTATTCTCTATAATATACACATGGGCTGCTATTCTCTATAATACACACAGGGGATGCTATTCTCTATAAGATACACAGGGACTGCTATTCTCTATACTATACACAGGGGCTGCTATTCTCTATAATATACACAGGGGCTGCTATTCTCTATAATATACACCGGAACTGCTATTCTCTATAATATACACAGGGGCTGCTATTCTCTATAATATACACCGGAACTGCTATTCTCTATAACATACACAGAGGCTGCTATTCTTTATAATATACACAGGGACTGCTATTCTCTATAATATACACAGGGGCTGCTATTCTCTATAATATACACAGGGGCTGCTATTCTCTATAATATACACAGGGACTGCTATTCTCAATAACATACACTGAGGCTGCTATTCTCTATAATATACACAGGGACTGCTATTCTCTATAATATACACAGGGGCTGCTATTCTCTATAATATACACAGGGACTGCTATTCTCAATAACATACACTGAGGCTGCTATTCTCTATAATATACACAGGGAGTGCTATTCTCTATAATATACACATGGGCTGCTATTCTCTGTAATATACACAGGGACTGCTCTTCTCTGTAATATACAAAGTGGCGGCTATTCTCTATAATATACACAGGGGCTGCTATTCTCTGTAATATACACAGGGGCTGCTATTCTCTATAATATTCACAGAGACTGCAATTCTCTAGAATATACACAGGGGCTGCTATTCTCTGTAATATACACAGGGACTGCTATTCTCTATAATATACACAGGGGCTGCTATTGTCTATAATTTACACAGGGGCTGCTATTCTCTGTAATATACACAGGGACTGTTATTCTCTATAATATACACAGGGACTGCTATTCTCTATAATATACACAGGGGCTGCTATTGTCTATAATATACACAGGGGCTGCTATTCTCTATAATATACACATGGGCTGCTATTCTCTATAATATACACAGGGGATGCTATTCTCTATAAGATACACAGGGACTGCTATTCTCTATATTATACACAGGGGCTGCTATTCTCTATAATATACACCGGAACAGCTATTCTCTATAGTATACACAGGGGCTGCTATTGTCTATAGTATACACAGGGACTGCTATTCTCTATTATATACACAGGGGCTGCTATTCTCTATAATATACACAGGGGCTGCTATTCTCTATAAGATACGCAGGGAGTGCTATCCTCTATATTATACAAAGGGACTGCTATTTTCTATAATATACACAGGGACTGTTATTCTCTATAATATACACAGGGGCTGCTATTCTCTATAAGATACACAGGGACTGCTATCCTCTATAATATACACAGGGACTGCTATTCTCTATAATATACACAGGGGCTGCTATTGTCTATAATATACACAGGGGCTGCTATTCTCTATAATATACACATGGGCTGCTATTCTCTATAATATACACAGGGGATGCTATTCTCTATAAGATACACAGGGACTGCTATTCTCTATATTATACACAGGGGCTGCTATTCTCTATAATATACACAGGGGCTGCTATTCTCTATAATATACACCGGAACTGCTATTCTCTATAATATACACAGAGGCTGCTATTCTCTATAATATACACCGGAACTGCTATTCTCTATAGTATACACAGGGGCTGCTTTTGTCTATAGTATACACAGGGACTGCTATTCTCTATAATATACACAGGGGCTGCTATTCTCTGTAATATACACAGGGACTGTTATTCTCTATAATATACACAGGGGCTGCTATTCTCTATAAGATACACAGGGACTGCTATTCTCTACAATATACACAAGGGCTGCTATTCTCTATAATATACACATGGGCTGCTATTCTCTGTAATATACACAGGGACTGCTCTTCTCTGTAATATACAAAGTGGCGGCTATTCTCTATAATATACACAGGGGCTGCTATTCTCTGTAATATACACAGGGGCTGCTATTCTCTATAATATACACAGAGACTGCAATTCTCTAGAATATAGACAGGGGCTGCTATTCTCTGTAATATACACAGGGACTGCTATTCTCTATAATATACACAGGGGCTGCTATTGTCTATAATTTACACAGGGGCTGCTATTCTCTGTAATATACACAGGGACTGTTATTCTCTATAATATACACAGGGACTGCTATTCTCTATAATATACACAGGGGCTGCTATTGTCTATAATATACACAGGGGCTGCTATGCTCTATAATATACACATGGGCTGCTATTCTCTATAATATACACAGGGGATGCTATTCTCTATAAGATACACAGGGACTGCTATTCTCTATATTATACACAGGGGCTGCTATTCTCTATAATATACACAGGGGCTGCTATTCTCTATAATATACACCGGAACTGCTATTCTCTATAATATACACAGGGGCTGCTATTCTCTATAATATACAACGGAACTGCTATTCTCTATAGTATACACAGGGGCTGCTATTGCCTATAGTATACACAGGGACTGCTATTCTCTATAATATACACAGGGACTGCTATTCTCTATAATATACACAGGGGCTGCTATTCTCTATAATATACACAGGGGCTGCTATTCTCTATAATATACACAGGGACTGCTATTCTCTATAACATATACAGAGGCTGCTATTCTTTATAATATACACAGGGACTGCTATTCTCTATAATATACACAGGGGCTGCTATTCTCTATAATATACACAGGGGCTGCTATTCTCTATAATATACACAGGGACTGCTATTCTCAATAACATACACAGAGGCTGCTATTCTCTATAATATACACAGGGACTGCTATTCTCTATAATATACACAGGGGCTGCTATTCTCTATAATATACACAGGTATGATATACACAGGGGCTGCTATTCTCTATAATATACACAGTGGCTGCTATTCTCTATAATATAAACAGGGGCTGCTATTCTCTATAATATACACAGGGACTGCTGTTTTCTGTAATATACACAGTGGCTGCTATTCTGTATAATATACACAGGGGCTGCTATTCTCTATAATATACACAGGGGCAGCTATTCTCTATAATATACACAGTGACTGCTATTCTCTATAATATACACAGAGACTGCTATTCTCTAGAATATACACAGGGACTGCTATTCTCTATAATATACAAAAGGGATGCTTTTGTCTATAATTTACACAGGGGCTGCTATTCTCTGTAATATACACAGGGACTGTTATTCTCTATAATATACACAGGGACTGCTATTCTCTATAATATACACAGGGACGGCTATTGTCTATAATATACACAGGGGCTGCTATTCTCTATAATATACACATGGGCTGCTATTCTCTATAATACACACAGGGGATGCTATTCTCTATAAGATACACAGGGACTGCTATTCTCTATATTATACACAGGGGCTGCTATTCTCTATAATATACACAGGGGCTGCTATTCTCTATAATATACACCGGAACTGCTATTCTCTATAATATACACAGGGGCTGCCATTCTCTATAATATACACCGGAACTGCTATTCTCTATAGTATACACAGGGGCTGCTATTGTCTATAGTATACACAGGGACTGCTAATCTCTATAATATACACAGGGGCTGCTATTCTCTGTACTATACACAGGGACTGTTATTCTCTATAATATACACAGGGGCTGCTATTCTCTATAAGATACACAGGGACTGCTATTCTCTACAATATACACAGGGGCTGCTATTCTCTATAATACACACATGGGCTGCTATTCTCTGTAATATACACAGGGACTGCTCTTCTCTGTAATATACAAAGTGGCGGCTATTCTCTATAATATACACAGGGGCTGCTATTCTCTGTAATATACACAGGGGCTGCTATTCTCTATAATATTCACAGAGACTGCAATTCTCTAGAATATACACAGGGGCTGCTATTCTCTGTAATATACACAGGGACTGCTATTCTCTATAATATACACAGGGGCTGCTATTGTCTATAATTTACACAGGGGCTGCTATTCTCTGTAATATACACAGGGACTGTTATTCTCTATAATATACACAGGGACTGCTATTCTCTATAATATACACAGGGGCTGCTATTGTCTATAATATACACAGGGGCTGCTATTCTCTATAATATACACATGGGCTGCTATTCTCTATAATATACACAGGGGATGCTATTCTCTATAAGATACACAGGGACTGCTATTCTCTATATTATACACAGGGGCTGCTATTCTCTATAATATACACCGGAACAGCTATTCTCTATAGTATACACAGGGGCTGCTATTGTCTATAGTATACACAGGGACTGCTATTCTCTATTATATACACAGGGGCTGCTATTCTCTATAATATACACAGGGGCTGCTATTCTCTATAAGATACGCAGGGAGTGCTATCCTCTATATTATACAAAGGGACTGCTATTTTCTATAATATACACAGGGACTGTTATTCTCTATAATATACACAGGGGCTGCTAATCTCTATAAGATACACAGGGACTGCTATCCTCTATAATATACACAGGGACTGCTATTCTCTATAATATACACAGGGGCTGCTATTGTCTATAATATACACAGGGGCTGCTATTCTCTATAATATACACATGGGCTGCTATTCTCTATAATATACACAGGGGATGCTATTCTCTATAAGATACACAGGGACTGCTATTCTCTATATTATACACAGGGGCTGCTATTCTCTATAATATACACAGGGGCTGCTATTCTCTATAATATACACCGGAACTGCTATTCTCTATAATATACACAGAGGCTGCTATTCTCTATAATATACACCGGAACTGCTATTCTCTATAGTATACACAGGGGCTGCTTTTGTCTATAGTATACACAGGGACTGCTATTCTCTATAATATACACAGGGGCTGCTATTCTCTGTAATATACACAGGGACTGTTATTCTCTATAATATACACAGGGGCTGCTATTCTCTATAAGATACACAGGGACTGCTATTCTCTCTTATATACACAGGGGCTGCTATTCTCTATAATATACACAGGGGATGCTATTCTCTGTAATATACAAAGGGGCTGCTATTCTCTATAATATACACAGGGACTGCTATTCTCTATATATACACCGGGACTGTTATTCTCTATAATATACAAAGGGGCTGCTATTCTCTATAAGATACACAGGGACTGCTATTCTCTATATTATACACAGGGGCTGCTATTCTCTATAAGATACGCAGGGACTGCTATCCTCTATATTGTACAAAGGGACTGCTATTTTCTATAATATACACAGGGACTGTTATTCTCTATAATATAAACAGGGGCTGCTATTCTCTATAATATACACAGGGGCTGCTATTCTCTGTAATATACACAGGGACTGCTCTTCACTGTAATATACACAGTGGCTGCTATTCTCTATAATATACACAGGGGCTGCTATTCTCTGTAATATACACAGGGGCTGCTATTCTCTATAATATACACAGAGACTGCTATTCTCTAGAATATACACAGGGGCTGCTATTGTCTGTAATATACACAGGGACTGCTATTCTCTATAATATACACAGGGGCTGCTATTGTCTATAATTTACACAGCGGCTGCTATTCTCTGTAATATACACAGGGACTGTTATTCTCTATAATATACACAGGGACTGCTATTCTCTATAATATACACAGGGGCTGCTATTCTCTATAATATACACAGGGGATGCTATTCTCTATAAGATACTCAGGGACTGCTATTCTCTATATTATACAAAGGGGCTGCTATTCTCTATAATATACACAGGGGCTGCTATTCTCTATAATATACATCGGAACTGCTATTCTCTATAATATACACAGGGGCTGCTATTCTCTATAATATACACCGGAACTGCTATTCTCTGTAGTATACACAGGGGCTGCTATTGTCTATAGTATAAACAGGGACTGCTATTCTCTATAATATACACAGGGGCTGCTATTCTCTGTAATATACACAGGGACTGTTATTCTCTATAATATACACAGGGGCTGCTATTCTCTATAAGATACACAGGGACATCTATTCTCTATTATATACACAGGGGCTGCTATTCTCTATAATATACACAGGGGATGCTATTCTCTGTAATATACACAGGGGCTGCTATTCTCTATAATATACACAGGGACTGCTATTCTCTATAACATACACAGAGGCTGCTATTCTTTATAATATACACAGGGGCTGCTATTCTCTATAATATACACAGGGGCTGCTATTCTCTATAATATACACAGGGACTGCTTTTCTCTATAATATACACAGGGACTGCTATTCTCTATAATATACAAGGGGCTGCTATTCTCTATAATATACACAGGGGCTGCTATTCTGCATAATATACACAGGGACTGCTATTCTCTATAACATACATAGAGGCTGCTATTCTTTATAATATAGACAGGGACTGCTATTCTCTATAATATACACAGGGGCTGCTATTCTCTATAATATACACAGGGGCTGCTATTCTCTATAATATACACAGGGACTGCTATTCTCTATAACATACACAGAGGCTGCTATTCTCTATAATATACACAGGGACTGCTATTCTTTATTATATACACAGGGGCTGCTATTCTCTATAATATACACAGGTATGATATACACAGGGGCTGCTATTCTCTATAATATACACAGGGGCTGCTATTCTCTATAATATAAACAGGGGCTGCTATTCTCTATAATATACACAAGGGCTGCTATTCTCAGTAATATACACAGGGACTGCTGTTTTCTGTAATATACACAGTGGCTGCTATTCTCTATAATATACACAGGGGCTGCTATTCTCTATAATATACACAGGGGCTGCTATTCTCTATAATATACACAGTGACTGCTATTCTCTATAATATACACAGAGACTGCTATTCTCTAGAATATACAGAGGGGCTGCTCTTCTCTGTAATATACACAGGGACTGCTATTCTCTATTATATACACAGGGGCTGCTATTATCTATAATTTACAAAGGGGCTGCTATTCTCTGTAATATACACAGGGACTGTTATTCTCTATAATATACACAAGGACTGCTATTCTCTATAATATACACAGGGACTGCTATTCTCTATAATATACACAGGGGCTGCTATTCTCTATAATATACACATGGGCTGCTATTCTCTATAATACACACAGGGGATGCTATTCTCTATAAGATACACAGGGACTGCTATTCTCTATACTATACACAGGGGCTGCTATTCTCTATAATATACACAGGGGCTGCTATTCTCTATAATATACACCGGAACTGCTATTCTCTATAATATACACAGGGGCTGCTATTCTCTATAATATACACCGGAACTGCTATTCTCTATAACATACACAGAGGCTGCTATTCTTTATAATATACACAGGGACTGCTATTCTCTATAATATACACAGGGGCTGCTATTCTCTATAATATACACAGGGGCTGCTATTCTCTATAATATACACAGGGACTGCTATTCTCAATAACATACACTGAGGCTGCTATTCTCTATAATATACACAGGGACTGCTATTCTCTATAATATACACAGGGGCTGCTATTCTCTATAATATACACAGGGACTGCTATTCTCAATAACATACACTGAGGCTGCGATTCTCTATAATATACACAGGGAGTGCTATTCTCTATAATATACACATGGGCTGCTATTCTCTGTAATATACACAGGGACTGCTCTTCTCTGTAATATACAAAGTGGCGGCTATTCTCTATAATATACACAGGGGCTGCTATTCTCTGTAATATACACAGGGGCTGCTATTCTCTATAATATTCACAGAGACTGCAATTCTCTAGAATATACACAGGGGCTGCTATTCTCTGTAATATACACAGGGACTGCTATTCTCTATAATATACACAGGGGCTGCTATTGTCTATAATTTACACAGGGGCTGCTATTCTCTGTAATATACACAGGGACTGTTATTCTCTATAATATACACAGGGACTGCTATTCTCTATAATATACACAGGGGCTGCTATTGTCTATAATATACACAGGGGCTGCTATTCTCTATAATATACACATGGGCTGCTATTCTCTATAATATACACAGGGGATGCTATTCTCTATAAGATACACAGGGACTGCTATTCTCTATATTATACACAGGGGCTGCTATTCTCTATAATATACACCGGAACAGCTATTCCCTATAGTATACACAGGGGCTGCTATTGTCTATAGTATACACAGGGACTGCTATTCTCTATTATATACACAGGGGCTGCTATTCTCTATAATATACACAGGGGCTGCTATTCTCTATAAGATACGCAGGGAGTGCTATCCTCTATATTATACAAAGGGACTGCTATTTTCTATAATATACACAGGGACTGTTATTCTCTATAATATACACAGGGGCTGCTATTCTCTATAAGATACACAGGGACTGCTATCCTCTATAATATACACAGGGACTGCTATTCTCTATAATATACACAGGGGCTGCTATTGTCTATAATATACACAGGGGCTGCTATTCTCTATAATATACACCGGAACTGCTATTCTCTATAGTATACACAGGGGCTGCTTTTGTCTATAGTATACACAGGGACTGCTATTCTCTATAATATACACAGGGGCTGCTATTCTCTGTAATATACACAAGGACTGTTATTCTCTATAATATACACAGGGGCTGCTATTCTCTATAAGATACACAGGGACTGCTATTCTCTCTTATATACACAGGGGCTGCTATTCTCTATAATATACACAGGGGATGCTATTCTCTGTAATATACACAGGGGCTGCTATTCTCTATAATATACACAGGGACTGCTATTCTCTATATATACACCGGGACTGTTATTCTCTATAATATACAAAGGGGCTGCTATTCTCTATAAGATACACAGGGACTGCAATTCTCTATATTATACACAGGGGCTGCTATTCTCTATAAGATACGCAGGGACTGCTATCCTCTATATTGTACAATGGGACTGCTATTTTCTATAATATACACAGGGACTGTTATTCTCTATAATATAAACAGGGGCTGCTATTCTCTATAATATACACAGGGGCTGCTATTCTCTATAATATACACAGGGGCTGCTATTCTCTGTAATATACACAGTGGCTGCTATTCTCTATAATATACACAGAGACTGCTATTCTCTAGAATATACACAGGGGCTGCTATTGTCTGTAATATACACAGGGACTGCTATTCTCTATAATATACACAGGGGCTGCTATTGTCTATAATTTACACAGGGGCTGCTATTCTCTGTAATATACACAGGGACTGTTATTCTCTATAATATACACAGGGACTGCTATTCTCTATAATATACACAGGGGCTGCTATACTCTATAATATACACAGGGGATGCTATTCTCTATAAGATACTCAGGGACTGCTATTCTCTATATTATACAAAGGGGCTGCTATTCTCTATAATATACACAGGGGCTGCTATTCTCTATAATATACACCGGAACTGCTATTCTCTATAATATACACAGGGGCTGCTATTCTCTATAATATACACCGGAACTGCTATTCTCTGTAGTATACACAGGGGCTGCTATTGTCTATAGTATAAACAGGGACTGCTATTCTCTATAATATACACAGGGGCTGCTATTCTCTGTAATATACACAGGGACTGTTATTCTCTATAATATACACAGGGGCTGCTATTCTCTATAAGATACACAGGGACATCTATTCTCTATTATATACACAGGGGCTGCTATTCTCTATAATATACACAGGGGATGCTATTCTCTGTAATATACACAGGGGCTGCTATTCTCTATAATATACACAGGGACTGCTATTCTCTATAACATACACAGAGGCTGCTATTCTTTATAATATACACAGGGGCTGCTATTCTCTATAATATACACAGGGGCTGCTATTCTCTATAATATACACAGGGACTGCTTTTCTCTATAATATACACAGGGACTGCTATTCTCTATAATATACACAGAGGCTGCTATTCTCTATAATATACACAGGGGCTGCTATTCTCTATAATATACACAGGGACTGCTATTCTCTATAACATACATAGAGGCTGCTATTCTTTATAATATACACAGGGACTGCTATTCTCTATAATATACACAGGGGCTGCTATTCTCTATAATATACACAGGGGCTGCTATTCTCTATAATATACACAGGGACTGCTATTCTCTATAACATACACAGAGGCTGCTATTCTCTATAATATACACAGGGACTGCTATTCTTTATTATATACACAGGGGCTGCTATTCTCTATAATATACACAGGTATGATATACACAGGGGCTGCTATTCTCTATAATATACACAGGGGCTGCTATTCTCTATAATATAAACAGGGGCTGCTATTCTCTATAATATACACAAGGGCTGCTATTCTCTGTAATATACACAGGGACTGCTGTTTTCTGTAATATACACAGTGGCTGCTAATCTCTATAATATACACAGGGGCTGCTATTCTCTATAATATACACAGGGGCTGCTATTCTCTAAAATATACACAGTGACTGCTATTCTCTATAATATACACAGAGACTGCTATTCTCTAGAATATACAGAGGGGCTGCTCTTCTCTGTAATATACACAGGGACTGCTATTCTCTATTATATACACAGGGGCTGCTATTATCTATAATTTACACAGGGGCTGCTATTCTCTGTAATATACACAGGGACTGTTATTCTCTATAATATACACAAGGACTGCTATTCTCTATAATATACACAGGGACTGCTATTGTCTATAATATACACAGGGGCTGCTATTCTCTATAATATACACATGGGCTGCTATTCTCTATAATACACACAGGGGATGCTATTCTCTATAAGATACACAGGGACTGCTATTCTCTACACTATACACAGGGGCTGCTATTCTCTATAATATACACAGGGGCTGCTATTCTCTATAATATACACCGGAACTGCTATTCTCTATAATATACACAGGGGCTGCTATTCTCTATAATATACACCGGAACTGCTATTCTCTATAACATACACAGAGGCTGCTATTCTTTATAATATACACAGGGACTGCTATTCTCTATAATATACACAGGGGCTGCTATTCTCTATAATATACACAGGGGCTGCTATTCTCTATAATATACACAGGGACTGCTATTGTCTATAATTTACACAGGGGCTGCTATTCTCTGTAATATACACAGGGACTGTTATTCTCTGTAATATACACAGGGACTGCTATTCTCTATAATATACAGAGGGGCTGCTATTGTCTATAATTTACACAGGGGCTGCTATTCTCTGTAATATACACAGGGACTGTTATTCTCTATAATATACACAGGGACTGCTATTCTCTATAATATACACAGGGGCTGCTATTGTCTATAATATACACAGGGGCTGCTATTCTCTATAATATACACATGGGCTGCTATTCTCTATAATATACACAGGGGATGCTATTCTCTATAAGATACACAGAGACTGCTATTCTCTATATTATACACAGGGGCTGCTATTCTCTATAATATACACAGGGGCTGCTATTCTCTATAATATACACCGGAACTGCTATTCTCTATAATATACACAGGGGCTGCTATTCTCTATAATATTCACCGGAACTGCTATTCTCTATAGTATACACAGGGGCTGCTATTGCCTATAGTATACACAGGGATTGCTATTCTCTATAATATACACAGGGACTGCTATTCTCTATAATATACACAGGGGCTGCTATTCTCTATAATATACACAGGGGCTGCTATTCTCTATAATATACACAGGGACAGCTATTCTCTATAACATACACAGAGGCTGCTATTCTTTATAATATACACAGGGACTGCTATTCTCTATAATATACACAGGGGCTGCTATTCTCTATAATATACACAGGGGCTGCTATTCTCTATAATATACACAGGGACTGCTATTCTCAATAACATACACAGAGGCTGCTATTCTCCATAATATACACAGGGACTGCTATTCTCTATAATATACACAGGGGCTGCTATTCTCTATAATATACACAGGTATGATATACACAGGGGCTGCTATTCTCTATAATATACACAGTGGCTGCTATTCTCTATAATATAAACAGGGGCTGCTATTCTCTATAATATACACAGGGACTGCTGTTTTCTGTAATATACACAGTGGCTGCTATTCTCTATAATATACACAGGGGCTGCTATTCTCTATAATATACACAGGGGCTGCTATTCTCTATATTATACACAGGGGCTGCTATTCTCTATAAAAAACTCAGGGGCTGCTATTCTCTATAATATACACCGGAACTGCTATTCTCTATAATATACACAGGGGCTGCTATTCTCTATAATATACACCGGAACTGCTATTCTCTATAGTATACACAGGGGCTGCTATTGTCTATAGTATACACAGGGACTGCTTTTCTCTATAATATACACAGGGGCTGCTATTCTCCGTAATATACACAGGGACTGTTATTCTCTATAATATACACAGGGGCTGCTATTCTCTATAAGATACACAGGGACTGCTATTCTCTACAATATACACAGGGGCTGCTATTCTCTATAATATACACATGGGCTGCTATTCTCTGTAATATACACAGGGACTGCTCTTCTCTGTAATATAGAAAGTGGCGGCTATTCTCTATAATATACACAGGGGCTTCTATTCTCTGTAATATACACAGGGGCTGCTATTCTCTATATTATACACAGAGACTGCAATTCTCTAGAATATACAGAGGGGCTGCTATTCTCTGTAATATACACAGGGACTGCTATTCTGTATAATATACACAGGGGCTGCTATTGTCTATAATTTACACAGGGGCTGCTATTCTCTGTAATATACACAGGGACTGTTATTCTCTATAATATACACAGGGACTGCTATTCTCTATAATATACACAGGGGCTGCTATTGTCTATAATATACACAGGGGCTGCTATTCTCTATAATATACACATGGGCTGCTATTCTCTATAATATACACAGGGGATGCTATTCTCTATAAGATACACAGGGACTGCTATTCTCTATATTATACACAGGGGCTGCTATTCTCTATAATATACACCGGAACAGCTATTCCCTATAGTATACACAGGGGCTGCTATTGTCTATAGTATACACAGGGACTGCTATTCTCTATTATATACACAGGGGCTGCTATTCTCTATAATATACACAGGGGCTGCTATTCTCTATAAGATACGCAGGGAGTGCTATCCTCTATATTATACAAAGGGACTGCTATTTTCTATAATATACACAGGGACTGTTATTCTCTATAATATACACAGGGGCTGCTATTCTCTATAAGATACACAGGGACTGCTATCCTCTATAATATACACAGGGACTGCTATTCTCTATAATATACACAGGGGCTGCTATTGTCTATAATATACACAGGGGCTGCTATTCTCTATAATATACACCGGAACTGCTATTCTCTATAGTATACACAGGGGCTGCTTTTGTCTATAGTATACACAGGGACTGCTATTCTCTATAATATACACAGGGGCTGCTATTCTCTGTAATATACACAAGGACTGTTATTCTCTATAATATACACAGGGGCTGCTATTCTCTATAAGATACACAGGGACTGCTATTCTCTCTTATATACACAGGGGCTGCTATTCTCTATAATATACACAGGGGATGCTATTCTCTGTAATATACACAGGGGCTGCTATTCTCTATAATATACACAGGGACTGCTATTCTCTATATATACACCGGGACTGTTATTCTCTATAATATACAAAGGGGCTGCTATTCTCTATAAGATACACAGGGACTGCAATTCTCTATATTATACACAGGGGCTGCTATTCTCTATAAGATACGCAGGGACTGCTATCCTCTATATTGTACAATGGGACTGCTATTTTCTATAATATACACAGGGACTGTTATTCTCTATAATATAAACAGGGGCTGCTATTCTCTATAATATACACAGGGGCTGCTATTCTCTATAATATACACAGGGGCTGCTATTCTCTGTAATATACACAGTGGCTGCTATTCTCTATAATATACACAGAGACTGCTATTCTCTAGAATATACACAGGGGCTGCTATTGTCTGTAATATACACAGGGACTGCTATTCTCTATAATATACACAGGGGCTGCTATTGTCTATAATTTACACAGGGGCTGCTATTCTCTGTAATATACACAGGGACTGTTATTCTCTATAATATACACAGGGACTGCTATTCTCTATAATATACACAGGGGCTGCTATACTCTATAATATACACAGGGGATGCTATTCTCTATAAGATACTCAGGGACTGCTATTCTCTATATTATACAAAGGGGCTGCTATTCTCTATAATATACACAGGGGCTGCTATTCTCTATAATATACACCGGAACTGCTATTCTCTATAATATACACAGGGGCTGCTATTCTCTATAATATACACCGGAACTGCTATTCTCTGTAGTATACACAGGGGCTGCTATTGTCTATAGTATAAACAGGGACTGCTATTCTCTATAATATACACAGGGGCTGCTATTCTCTGTAATATACACAGGGACTGTTATTCTCTATAATATACACAGGGGCTGCTATTCTCTATAAGATACACAGGGACATCTATTCTCTATTATATACACAGGGGCTGCTATTCTCTATAATATACACAGGGGATGCTATTCTCTGTAATATACACAGGGGCTGCTATTCTCTATAATATACACAGGGACTGCTATTCTCTATAACATACACAGAGGCTGCTATTCTTTATAATATACACAGGGGCTGCTATTCTCTATAATATACACAGGGGCTGCTATTCTCTATAATATACACAGGGACTGCTTTTCTCTATAATATACACAGGGACTGCTATTCTCTATAATATACACAGAGGCTGCTATTCTCTATAATATACACAGGGGCTGCTATTCTCTATAATATACACAGGGACTGCTATTCTCTATAACATACATAGAGGCTGCTATTCTTTATAATATACACAGGGACTGCTATTCTCTATAATATACACAGGGGCTGCTATTCTCTATAATATACACAGGGGCTGCTATTCTCTATAATATACACAGGGACTGCTATTCTCTATAACATACACAGAGGCTGCTATTCTCTATAATATACACAGGGACTGCTATTCTTTATTATATACACAGGGGCTGCTATTCTCTATAATATACACAGGTATGATATACACAGGGGCTGCTATTCTCTATAATATACACAGGGGCTGCTATTCTCTATAATATAAACAGGGGCTGCTATTCTCTATAATATACACAAGGGCTGCTATTCTCTGTAATATACACAGGGACTGCTGTTTTCTGTAATATACACAGTGGCTGCTAATCTCTATAATATACACAGGGGCTGCTATTCTCTATAATATACACAGGGGCTGCTATTCTCTAAAATATACACAGTGACTGCTATTCTCTATAATATACACAGAGACTGCTATTCTCTAGAATATACAGAGGGGCTGCTCTTCTCTGTAATATACACAGGGACTGCTATTCTCTATTATATACACAGGGGCTGCTATTATCTATAATTTACACAGGGGCTGCTATTCTCTGTAATATACACAGGGACTGTTATTCTCTATAATATACACAAGGACTGCTATTCTCTATAATATACACAGGGACTGCTATTGTCTATAATATACACAGGGGCTGCTATTCTCTATAATATACACATGGGCTGCTATTCTCTATAATACACACAGGGGATGCTATTCTCTATAAGATACACAGGGACTGCTATTCTCTACACTATACACAGGGGCTGCTATTCTCTATAATATACACAGGGGCTGCTATTCTCTATAATATACACCGGAACTGCTATTCTCTATAATATACACAGGGGCTGCTATTCTCTATAATATACACCGGAACTGCTATTCTCTATAACATACACAGAGGCTGCTATTCTTTATAATATACACAGGGACTGCTATTCTCTATAATATACACAGGGGCTGCTATTCTCTATAATATACACAGGGGCTGCTATTCTCTATAATATACACAGGGACTGCTATTGTCTATAATTTACACAGGGGCTGCTATTCTCTGTAATATACACAGGGACTGTTATTCTCTGTAATATACACAGGGACTGCTATTCTCTATAATATACAGAGGGGCTGCTATTGTCTATAATTTACACAGGGGCTGCTATTCTCTGTAATATACACAGGGACTGTTATTCTCTATAATATACACAGGGACTGCTATTCTCTATAATATACACAGGGGCTGCTATTGTCTATAATATACACAGGGGCTGCTATTCTCTATAATATACACATGGGCTGCTATTCTCTATAATATACACAGGGGATGCTATTCTCTATAAGATACACAGAGACTGCTATTCTCTATATTATACACAGGGGCTGCTATTCTCTATAATATACACAGGGGCTGCTATTCTCTATAATATACACCGGAACTGCTATTCTCTATAATATACACAGGGGCTGCTATTCTCTATAATATTCACCGGAACTGCTATTCTCTATAGTATACACAGGGGCTGCTATTGCCTATAGTATACACAGGGATTGCTATTCTCTATAATATACACAGGGACTGCTATTCTCTATAATATACACAGGGGCTGCTATTCTCTATAATATACACAGGGGCTGCTATTCTCTATAATATACACAGGGACAGCTATTCTCTATAACATACACAGAGGCTGCTATTCTTTATAATATACACAGGGACTGCTATTCTCTATAATATACACAGGGGCTGCTATTCTCTATAATATACACAGGGGCTGCTATTCTCTATAATATACACAGGGACTGCTATTCTCAATAACATACACAGAGGCTGCTATTCTCCATAATATACACAGGGACTGCTATTCTCTATAATATACACAGGGGCTGCTATTCTCTATAATATACACAGGTATGATATACACAGGGGCTGCTATTCTCTATAATATACACAGTGGCTGCTATTCTCTATAATATAAACAGGGGCTGCTATTCTCTATAATATACACAGGGACTGCTGTTTTCTGTAATATACACAGTGGCTGCTATTCTCTATAATATACACAGGGGCTGCTATTCTCTATAATATACACAGGGGCTGCTATTCTCTATATTATACACAGGGGCTGCTATTCTCTATAAAAAACTCAGGGGCTGCTATTCTCTATAATATACACCGGAACTGCTATTCTCTATAATATACACAGGGGCTGCTATTCTCTATAATATACACCGGAACTGCTATTCTCTATAGTATACACAGGGGCTGCTATTGTCTATAGTATACACAGGGACTGCTTTTCTCTATAATATACACAGGGGCTGCTATTCTCCGTAATATACACAGGGACTGTTATTCTCTATAATATACACAGGGGCTGCTATTCTCTATAAGATACACAGGGACTGCTATTCTCTACAATATACACAGGGGCTGCTATTCTCTATAATATACACATGGGCTGCTATTCTCTGTAATATACACAGGGACTGCTCTTCTCTGTAATATAGAAAGTGGCGGCTATTCTCTATAATATACACAGGGGCTTCTATTCTCTGTAATATACACAGGGGCTGCTATTCTCTATATTATACACAGAGACTGCAATTCTCTAGAATATACAGAGGGGCTGCTATTCTCTGTAATATACACAGGGACTGCTATTCTGTATAATATACACAGGGGCTGCTATTGTCTATAATTTACACAGGGGCTGCTATTCTCTGTAATATACACAGGGACTGTTATTCTCTATAATATACACAGGGACTGCTATTCTCTATAATATACACAGGGGCTGCTATTGTCTATAATATACACAGGGGCTGCTATTCTCTATAATATACACATGGGCTGCTATTCTCTATAATATACACAGGGGATGCTATTCTCTATAAGATACACAGGGACTGCTATTCTCTATATTATACACAGGGGCTGCTATTCTCTATAATATACACAGGGGCTGCTATTCTCTATAATATACACCGGAACTGCTATTCTCTATAATATACACAGGGGCTGCTATTCTCTATAATATACACCGGAACAGCTATTCTCTATAGTATACACAGGGGCTGCTATTGTCTATAGCATACACAGGGACTGCTATTCTCCATAATATACACAGGGGCTGCTATTCTCTGTAATATACACAGGGACTGTTATTCTCTATAATATACACAGGGGCTGCTATTCTCTATAAGATACACAGGGACTGCTATTCTCTATTATATACACAGGGGCTGCTATTCTCTATAATATACACAGGGGCTGCTATTCTCTATAAGATACGCAGGGAGTGCTATCCTCTATATTATACAAAGGGACTGCTATTTTCTATAATATACACAGGGACTGTTATTCTCTATAATATACACAGGGGCTGCTATTCTCTATAAGATACACAGGGACTGCTATCCTCTATATTATACACAGGGACTGCTATTCTCTATAAAAGACACAGGGACTGCTGTTCTCTTTAATATACACAGGGACTGCTATTCTCTATAATATACACAGGGGCTGCTATTCTCTATAAGATACACAGGGACTGCTATTCTCTATAATATACACAGGGACTGCTATTCTCTTTAATATACACATGGGCTGCTATTGTCTATAATTTACACAGGGTCTGCTATTCTCTGTAATATACACAGGGACTGTTATTCTCTATAATATACACAGGGACTGCTATTCTCTATAATATACACAGGGGCTGCTATTGTCTATAATATACACAGGGGCTGCTATTCTCTATAATATACACATGGGCTGCTATTCTCTATAATATACACAGGGGATGCTATTCTCTATAAGATACACAGGGACTGCTATTCTCTATATTATACACAGGGGCTGCTATTCTCTATAATATACACAGGGGCTGCTATTCTCTATAATATACACCGGAACTGCTATTCTCTATAATATACACAGGGGCTGCTATTCTCTATAATATACACCGGAACAGCTATTCTCTATAGTATACACAGGGGCTGCTATTGTCTATAGTATACACAGGGACTGCTATTCTCCATAATATACACAGGGGCTGCTATTCTCTGTAATATACACAGGGACTGTTATTCTCTATAATATACACAGGGGCTGCTATTCTCTATAAGATACACAGGGACTGCTATTCTCTATTATATACACAGGGGCTGCTATTCTCTATAATATACACAGGGGCTGCTATTCTCTATAAGATACGCAGGGAGTGCTATCCTCTATATTATACAAAGGGACTGCTATTTTCTATAATATACACAGGGACTGTTATTCTCTATAATATACACAGGGGCTGCTATTCTCTATAAGATACACAGGGACTGCTATCCTCTATATTATACACAGGGACTGCTATTCTCTATAAAAGACACAGGGACTGCTGTTCTCTTTAATATACACAGGGACTGCTATTCTCTATAATATACACAGGGGATGCTATTCTCTATAAGATACGCAGGGACTGCTATTCTCTATAAGATACACAGGGGCTGCTATTCTCTATAATATACACAGGGGATGCTATTCTCTATAATATACACAGGGGCTGCTATTCTCTATAATATACACAGGGGATGCTATTCTCTATAATATACACAGGGGCTGCTATTCTCTATAATATACACAGGGGATGCTATTCTCTATAAGATACGCAGGGACTGCTATTCTCTATAAGATACACAGGGGCTGCTATTCTCTATAATATACACAGGGGATGCTATTCTCTATAATATACACAGGGGCTGCTGTTCTCTATAATATACACAGGGGATGCTATTCTCTATAATATTCAGAGTGACTGCTATTCTCTATAATATACACAGGGACTGCTATTCTCTATAATATACACAGGGACTGCTATTCTCTATAATATACACAGGGGATGCTATTCTCTATAAGATACACAGGGGCTGCTATTCTCTATAATATACACAGGGGTTGCTATTCTCTATAATATACACAGGGACTGCTATTCTCTATAATATACACAGGGACTGCTGTTCTCTATAATATACACAGGGGATGCTATTCTCTATAATATACACAGGGACTGCTATTCTCTGTAATATACACAGGGGATGCTATTCTCTATAATATACACAGGGACTGCTATTCTCTGTAATATACACAGGGGCTGCTATTCTCTATAATATACACAGGGACTGCTGTTCTCTATAATATACACAGGGACTGCTATTCTCTATAAGATACACAGGGGCTGCTATTCTCTATAAGATACGCAGGGACTGCTATCCTCTATATTATACACAGGGACTGCTATTTTCTATAATATACACAGGGACTGTTATTCTCTATAATATACACAGGGGCTGCTATTCTCTATAATATACACAGGGGCTGCTATTCTCTGTAATATACACAGGGACTCCTGTTCTCTGTAATATACACAGTGGCTGCTATTCTCTAGAATATACACAGGGGCTGCTATTCTCTGTAATATACACAGGGACTGCTATTCTCTATAATACACACAGGGGCTGCTATTGTCTATAATTTACACAGGGGCTGCTATTCTATGTAATATACACAGGGACTGTTATTCTCTATATTATACACAGGGACTGCTATTCTCTATAATATATACAGGGGCTGCTATTGTCTATAATATACACAGGGGCTGCTATTCTCTATAATATATACATGGGCTGCTATTCTCTATAATATACACAGGGGATGCTATTCTCTATAAGATACACAGGGACTGCTATTCTCTATATTATACACAGGGGCTGCTATTCTCTATAATATACACAGGGGCTGCTATTCTCTATAATATACACCGGAAATGCTATTCTCTATAATATACACAGGGGCTGCTATTCTCTATAATATACACCGGAACTGCCATTCTCTATAGTATACACAGGGGCTGCTATTGTCTATATTATACACAGGGACTGCTATTCTCTATAATATACACAGGGGCTGCTATTCTCTGTAATATACACAGGGACTGTTATTCTCTATAATATACACAGGGGCTGCTATTCTCTATAACATACACAGGGACTGCTATTCTCTATTATATACACAGGGGCTGCTATTCTCTATAATATACACAGGGGATGCTATTCTCTGTAATATACACAGGGACTGTTATTCTCTATAATATACACAGGGACTGCTATTCTCCACATATATGACGGGACTGTTATTCTCTATAATATACACAGGGGCTGCTATTCTCTATAAGATACACAGGGACTGCTATTCTCTATAATATACACAGGGGATGCTATTCTCTATAAAATACGCAGGGACTGCTATTCTCTATAAGATACACAGGGGCTGCTATTCTCTATAATATACACAGGGGATGCTATTCTCTATAATATACACAGGGGCTGCTATTCTTCTATAATATACACAGGGGATGCTATTCTCTATAATATACACAGGGACTGCTATTCTCTATAATATACACAGGGACTGCTATTCTCTATAATATACACAGGGACTGCTATTCTCTATAATATACACAGGGACTGCTATTCTCTATAATATACACAGGTGATGCTATTCTCTATAAGATACACAGGGGCTGCTATTCTCTATAATATACACAGGGGATGCTATTCTCTATAATATACACTGGGACTGCTATTCTCTATAATATACACAGGGACTGCTGTTCTCTATAATATACACAGGGGCTGCTATTCTCTATAATATACACAGGGACTGCTATTCTCTGTAATAAACACAGGGGCTGCTATTCTCTATAATATACACAGGGACTGCTATTCTCTGTAATATACACAGGGGCTGCTATTCTCTATAATATACACAGGGACAGCTATTCTCTATAACATACACAGAGGCTGCTATTCTTTATAATATACACAGGGACTGCTATTCTCTATAATATACACAGGGGCTGCTATTCTCTATAATATACACAGGGGCTGCTATTCTCTATAATATACACAGGGACTGCTATTCTCAATAACATACACAGAGGCTGCTATTCTCTATAATATACACAGGGACTGCTATTCTCTATAATATACACAGGGGCTGCTATTCTCTATAATATACACAGGTATGATATACACAGGGGCTGCTATTCTCTATAATATACACAGTGGCTGCTATTCTCTATAATATAAACAGGGGCTGCTATTCTCTATAATATACACAGGGACTGCTGTTTTCTGTAATATACACAATGGCTGCTATTCTCTATAATATACACAGGGGCTGCTATTCTCTATAATATACACAGGGGCTGCTATTCTCTATAATATACACAGTGACTGCTATTCTCTATAATATACACAGAGACTGCTATTCTCTAGAATATACGCAGGGACTGCTATTCTCTATGATATACAAAAGGGATGCTATTGTCTATAATTTACACAGGGGCTGCTATTCTCTGTAATATAGACAGGGACTGTTATTCTCTATAATATACACAGGGACTGCTATTCTCTATAATATACACAGGGACTGCTATTGTCTATAATATACACAGGGGCTGCTATTCTCTATAATATACACATGGGCTGCTATTCTCTATAATACACACAGGGGATGCTATTCTCTATAAGATACACAGGGACTGCTATTCTCTATATTATACACAGGGGCTGCTATTCTCTATAAAAAACACAGGGGCTGCTATTCTCTATAATATACACCGGAACTGCTATTCTCTATAATATACACAGGGGCTGCTATTCTCTATAATATACACCGGAACTGCTATTCTCTATAGTATACACAGGGGCTGCTATTGTCTATAGTATACACAGGGACTGCTATTCTCTATAATATACACAGGGGCTGCTATTCTCTGTAATATACACAGGGACTGTTATTCTCTATAATATACACAGGGGCTGCTATTCTCTATAAGATACACAGGGACTGCTATTCTCTACAATATACACAGGGGCTGCTATTCTCTATAATATACACATGGGCTGCTATTCTCTATAATATACACAGGGACTGCTCTTCTCTGTAATATACAAAGTGGCGGCCATTCTCTATAATATACACAGGGGCTGCTATTCTCTGTAATATACACAGGGGCTGCTATTCTCTATAATATACACAGAGACTGCAATTCTCTAGAATATACACAGGGGCTGCTATTCTCTGTAATATACACAGGGACTGCTATTCTCTATAATATACACAGGGGCTGCTATTGTCTATAATTTACACAGGGGCTGCTATTCTCTGTAATATACACAGGGACTGCTATTCTCTATAAGATACACAGGGACTGCTATTCTCTATATTATACACAGGGGCTGCTATTCTCTATAATATACACAGGGGCTGCTCTTCTCTATAATATACACCGGAACTGCTATTCTCTATAATATACACAGGGGCTGCTATTCTCTATAATATACACCGGAACAGCTATTCTCTATAGTATACACAGGGGCTGCTATTGTCTATAGTATACACAGGGACTGCTATTCTCCATAATATACACAGGGGCTGCTATTCTCTGTAATATACACAGGGACTGTTATTCTCTATAATATACACAGGGGCTGCTATTCTCTATAAGATACACAGGGACTGCTATTCTCTATTATATACACAGGGGCTGCTATTCTCTATAATATACACAGGGGCTGCTATTCTCTATAAGATACGCAGGGAGTGCTATCCTCTATATTATACAAAGGGACTGCTATTTTCTATAATATACACAGGGACTGTTATTCTCTATAATATACACAGGGGCTGCTATTCTCTATAAGATACACAGGGACTGCTATCCTCTATATTATACACAGGGACTGCTGTTCTCTATAAAAGACACAGGGACTGCTGTTCTCTTTAATATACACAGGGACTGCTATTCTCTATAATATACACAGGGGCTGCTATTCTCTATAAGATACACAGGGACTGCTATTCTCTATAATATACACAGGGACTGCTATTCTCTTTAATATACACAGGGGCTGCTATTGTCTATAATTTACACAGGGTCTGCTATTCTCTGTAATATACACAGGGACTGTTATTCTCTATAATATACACAGGGACTGCTATTCTCTATAATATACACAGGGGCTGCTATTGTCTATAATATACACAGGGGCTGCTATTCTCTATAATATACACATGGGCTGCTATTCTCTATAATATACACAGGGGATGCTATTCTCTATAAGATACACAGGGACTGCTATTCTCTATATTATACACAGGGGCTGCTATTCTCTATAATATACACAGGGGCTGCTATTCTCTATAATATACACCGGAACTGCTATTCTCTATAATATACACAGGGGCTGCTATTCTCTATAATATACACCGGAACAGCTATTCTCTATAGTATACACAGGGGCTGCTATTGTCTATAGTATACACAGGGACTGCTATTCTCCATAATATACACAGGGGCTGCTATTCTCTGTAATATACACAGGGACTGTTATTCTCTATAATATACACAGGGGCTGCTATTCTCTATAAGATACACAGGGACTGCTATTCTCTATTATATACACAGGGGCTGCTATTCTCTATAATATACACAGGGGCTGCTATTCTCTATAAGATACGCAGGGAGTGCTATCCTCTATATTATACAAAGGGACTGCTATTTTCTATAATATACACAGGGACTGTTATTCTCTATAATATACACAGGGGCTGCTATTCTCTATAAGATACACAGGGACTGCTATCCTCTATATTATACACAGGGACTGCTATTCTCTATAAAAGACACAGGGACTGCTGTTCTCTTTAATATACACAGGGACTGCTATTCTCTATAATATACACAGGGGATGCTATTCTCTATAAGATACGCAGGGACTGCTATTCTCTATAAGATACACAGGGGCTGCTATTCTCTATAATATACACAGGGGATGCTATTCTCTATAATATACACAGGGGCTGCTATTCTCTATAATATACACAGGGGATGCTATTCTCTATAATATACACAGGGGCTGCTATTCTCTATAATATACACAGGGGATGCTATTCTCTATAAGATACGCAGGGACTGCTATTCTCTATAAGATACACAGGGGCTGCTATTCTCTATAATATACACAGGGGATGCTATTCTCTATAATATACACAGGGGCTGCTATTCTCTATAATATACACAGGGGATGCTATTCTCTATAATATTCAGAGTGACTGCTATTCTCTATAATATACACAGGGACTGCTATTCTCTATAATATACACAGGGACTGCTATTCTCTATAATATACACAGGGGATGCTATTCTCTATAAGATACACAGGGGCTGCTATTCTCTATAATATACACAGGGGATGCTATTCTCTATAATATACACAGGGACTGCTATTCTCTATAATATACACAGGGACTGCTGTTCTCTATAATATACACAGGGGATGCTATTCTCTATAATATACACAGGGACTGCTATTCTCTGTAATATACACAGGGGATGCTATTCTCTATAATATACACAGGGACTGCTATTCTCTGTAATATACACAGGGGCTGCTATTCTCTATAATATACACAGGGACTGCTGTTCTCTATAATATACACAGGGACTGCTATTCTCTATAAGATACACAGGGGCTGCTATTCTCTATAAGATACGCAGGGACTTCTATCCTCTATATTATACACAGGGACTGCTAATTTCTATAATATACACAGGGACTGTTATTCTCTATAATATACACAGGGGCTGCTATTCTCTATAATATACACAGGGGCTGCTATTCTCTGTAATATACACAGGGACTCCTGTTCTCTGTAATATACACAGTGGCTGCTATTCTCTAGAATATACACAGGGGCTGCTATTCTCTGTAATATACACAGGGACTGCTATTCTCTATAATACACACAGGGGCTGCTATTGTCTATAATTTACACAGGGGCTGCTATTCTATGTAATATACACAGGGACTGTTATTCTCTATATTATACACAGGGACTGCTATTCTCTATAATATATACAGGGGCTGCTATTGTCTATAATATACACAGGGGCTGCTATTCTCTATAATATACACATGGGCTGCTATTCTCTATAATATACACAGGGGATGCTATTCTCTATAAGATACACAGGGACTGCTATTCTCTATATTATACACAGGGGCTGCTATTCTCTATAATATACACAGGGGCTGCTATTCTCTATAATATACACCGGAAATGCTATTCTCTATAATATACACAGGGGCTGCTATTCTCTATAATATACACCGGAACTGCCATTCTCTATAGTATACACAGGGGCTGCTATTGTCTATATTATACACAGGGACTGCTATTCTCTATAATATACACAGGGGCTGCTGTTCTCTGTAATATACACAGGGACTGTTATTCTCTATAATATACACAGGGGCTGCTATTCTCTATAACATACACAGGGACTGCTATTCTCTATTATATACACAGGGGCTGCTATTCTCTATAATATACACAGGGGATGCTATTCTCTGTAATATACACAGGGACTGTTATTCTCTATAATATACACAGGGACTGCTATTCTCCACATATATGCCGGGACTGTTATTCTCTATAATATACACAGGGGCTGCTATTCTCTATAAGATACACAGGGACTGCTATTCTCTATAATATACACAGGGGATGCTATTCTCTATAAAATACGCAGGGACTGCTATTCTCTATAAGATACACAGGGGCTGCTATTCTCTATAATATACACAGGGGATGCTATTCTCTATAATATACACAGGGGCTGCTATTCTTCTATAATATACACAGGGGATGCTATTCTCTATAATATACACAGGGACTGCTATTCTCTATAATATACACAGGGACTGCTATTCTCTATAATATACACAGGGACTGCTATTCTCTATAATATACACAGGGACTGCTATTCTCTATAATATACACAGGTGATGCTATTCTCTATAAGATACACAGGGGCTGCTATTCTCTATAATATACACAGGGGATGCTATTCTCTATAATATACACTGGGACTGCTATTCTCTATAATATACACAGGGACTGCTGTTCTCTATAATATACACAGGGGCTGCTATTCTCTATAATATACACAGGGACTGCTATTCTCTGTAATAAACACAGGGGCTGCTATTCTCTATAATATACACAGGGACTGCTATTCTCTGTAATATACACAGGGGCTGCTATTCTCTATAATATACACAGGGACAGCTATTCTCTATAACATACACAGAGGCTGCTATTCTTTATAATATACACAGGGACTGCTATTCTCTATAATATACACAGGGGCTGCTATTCTCTATAATATACACAGGGGCTGCTATTCTCTATAATATACACAGGGACTGCTATTTTCAATAACATACACAGAGGCTGCTATTCTCTATAATATACACAGGGACTGCTATTCTCTATAATATACACAGGGGCTGCTATTCTCTATAATATACACAGGTATGATATACACAGGGGCTGCTATTCTCTATAATATACACAGTGGCTGCTATTCTCTATAATATAAACAGGGGCTGCTATTCTCTATAATATACACAGGGACTGCTGTTTTCTGTAATATACACAGTGGCTGCTATTCTCTATAATATACACAGGGGCTGCTATTCTCTATAATATACACAGGGGCTGCTATTCTCTATAATATACACAGTGACTGCTATTCTCTATAATATACACAGAGACTGCTATTCTCTAGAATATACGCAGGGACTGCTATTCTCTATGATATACAAAAGGGATGCTATTGTCTATAATTTACACAGGGGCTGCTATTCTCTGTAATATAGACAGGGACTGTTATTCTCTATAATATACACAGGGACTGCTATTCTCTATAATATACACAGGGACTGCTATTGTCTATAATATACACAGGGGCTGCTATTCTCTATAATATACACATGGGCTGCTATTCTCTATAATACACACAGGGGATGCTATTCTCTATAAGATACACAGGGACTGCTATTCTCTATATTATACACAGGGGCTGCTATTCTCTATAAAAAACACAGGGGCTGCTATTCTCTATAATATACACCGGAACTGCTATTCTCTATAATATACACAGGGGCTGCTATTCTCTATAATATACACCGGAACTGCTATTCTCTATAGTATACACAGGGGCTGCTATTGTCTATAGTATACACAGGGACTGCTATTCTCTATAATATACACAGGGGCTGCTATTCTCTGTAATATACACAGGGACTGTTATTCTCTATAATATACACAGGGGCTGCTATTCTCTATAAGATACACAGGGACTGCTATTCTCTACAATATACACAGGGGCTGCTATTCTCTATAATATACACATGGGCTGCTATTCTCTATAATATACACAGGGACTGCTCTTCTCTGTAATATACAAAGTGGCGGCCATTCTCTATAATATACACAGGGGCTGCTATTCTCTGTAATATACACAGGGGCTGCTATTCTCTATAATATACACAGAGACTGCAATTCTCTAGAATATACACAGGGGCTGCTATTCTCTGTAATATACACAGGGACTGCTATTCTCTATAATATACACAGGGGCTGCTATTGTCTATAATTTACACAGGGGCTGCTATTCTCTGTAATATACACAGGGACTGCTATTCTCTATAAGATACACAGGGACTGCTATTCTCTATATTATACACAGGGGCTGCTATTCTCTATAATATACACAGGGGCTGCTCTTCTCTATAATATACACCGGAACTGCTATTCTCTATAATATACACAGGGGCTGCTATTCTCTATAATATACACCGGAACAGCTATTCTCTATAGTATACACAGGGGCTGCTATTGTCTATAGTATACACAGGGACTGCTATTCTCCATAATATACACAGGGGCTGCTATTCTCTGTAATATACACAGGGACTGTTATTCTCTATAATATACACAGGGGCTGCTATTCTCTATAAGATACACAGGGACTGCTATTCTCTATTATATACACAGGGGCTGCTATTCTCTATAATATACACAGGGGCTGCTATTTTCTATAAGATACGCAGGGAGTGCTATCCTCTATATTATACAAAGGGACTGCTATTTTCTATAATATACACAGGGACTGTTATTCTCTATAATATACACAGGGGCTGCTATTCTCTATAAGATACACAGGGACTGCTATCCTCTATATTATACACAGGGACTGCTATTCTCTATAAAAGACACAGGGACTGCTGTTCTCTTTAATATACACAGGGACTGCTATTCTCTATAATATACACAGGGGATGCTATTCTCTATAAGATACGCAGGGACTGCTATTCTCTATAAGATACACAGGGGCTGCTATTCTCTATAATATACACAGGGGATGCTATTCTCTATAATATACACATGGGCTGCTATTCTCTATAATATACACAGGGGATGCTATTCTCTATAATATACACAGGGGCTGCTATTCTCTATAATATACACAGGGGATGCTATTCTCTATAAGATACGTAGGGACTGCTATTCTCTATAAGATACACAGGGGCTGCTATTCTCTATAATATACACAGGGGATGCTATTCTCTATAATATACACAGGGGCTGCTATTCTCTATAATATACACAGGGGATGCTATTCTCTATAATATTCACAGTGACTGCTATTCTCTATAATATACACAGGGACTGCTATTCTCTATAATATACACAGGGACTGCTATTCTCTATAATATACACAGGGGATGCTATTCTCTATAAGATACACAGGGGCTGCTATTCTCTATAATATTCACAGGGGATGCTATTCTCTATAATATACACAGGGACTGCTATTCTCTATAATATACACAGGGACTGCTGTTCTCTATAATATACACAGGGGATGCTATTCTCTATAATATACACAGGGACTGCTATTCTCTGTAATATACACAGGGGATGCTATTCTCTATAATATACACAGGGACTGCTATTCTCTGTAATATACACAGGGGCTGCTATTCTCTATAATATACACAGGGACTGCTGTTCTCTATAATATACACAGGGACTGCTATTCTCTAAAAGATACACAGGGGCTGCTATTCTCTATAAGATACGCAAGGACTGCTATCCTCTATATTATACACAGGGACTGCTATTTCTATAATATACACAGGGACTGTTATTCTCTATAATATACACAGGGGCTGCTATTCTCTATAATATACACAGGGGCCGCTATTCTCTGTAATATACACAGGGACTCCTGTTCTCTGTAATATACACAGTGGCTGCTATTCTCTAGAATATACACAGGGACTGCTATTCTCTATAATACACACAGGGGCTGCTATTGTCTATAATTTACACAGGGGCTGCTATTCTCTGTAATATACACAGGGACTGTTATTCTCTATATTATACACAGGGACTGCTATTCTCTATAATATACACAGGGGCTGCTATTGTCTATAATATACACAGGGGCTGCTATTCTCTATAATATACACATGGGCTGCTATTCTCTATAATATACACAGGGGATGCTATTCTCTATAAGATACACAGGACTGCTATTCTCTATATTATACACAGGGGCTGCTATTCTCTATAATATACACAGGGGCTGCTATTCTCTATAATATACACCGGAAATGCTATTCTCTATAATATACACAGGGGCTGCTATTCTCTATAATATACAACGGAACTGCCATTCTCTATAGTATACACAGGGGCTGCTATTGTCTATATTATACACAGGGACTGCTATTCTCTATAATATACACAGGGACTGCTATTGTCTATAATATACACAGGGGCTGCTATTCTCTATAATATACACATGGGCTGCTATTCTCTATAATACACACAGGGGATGCTATTCTCTATAAGATACACAGGGACTGCTATTCTCTATATTATACACAGGGGCTGCTATTCTCTATAAAAAACACAGGGGCTGCTATTCTCTATAATATACACCGGAACTGCTATTCTCTATAATATACACAGGGGCTGCTATTCTCTATAATATACACCGGAACTGCTATTCTCTATAGTATACACAGGGGCTGCTATTGTCTATAGTATACACAGGGACTGCTATTCTCTATAATATACACAGGGGCTGCTATTCTCTGTAATATACACAGGGACTGTTATTCTCTATAATATACACAGGGGCTGCTATTCTCTATAAGATACACAGGGACTGCTATTCTCTACAATATACACAGGGGCTGCTATTCTCTATAATATACACATGGGCTGCTATTCTCTATAATATACACAGGGACTGCTCTTCTCTGTAATATACAAAGTGGCGGCCATTCTCTATAATATACACAGGGGCTGCTATTCTCTGTAATATACACAGGGGCTGCTATTCTCTATAATATACACAGAGACTGCAATTCTCTAGAATATACACAGGGGCTGCTATTCTCTGTAATATACACAGGGACTGCTATTCTCTATAATATACACAGGGGCTGCTATTGTCTATAATTTACACAGGGGCTGCTATTCTCTGTAATATACACAGGGACTGCTATTCTCTATAAGATACACAGGGACTGCTATTCTCTATATTATACACAGGGGCTGCTATTCTCTATAATATACACAGGGGCTGCTCTTCTCTATAATATACACCGGAACTGCTATTCTCTATAATATACACAGGGGCTGCTATTCTCTATAATATACACCGGAACAGCTATTCTCTATAGTATACACAGGGGCTGCTATTGTCTATAGTATACACAGGGACTGCTATTCTCCATAATATACACAGGGGCTGCTATTCTCTGTAATATACACAGGGACTGTTATTCTCTATAATATACACAGGGGCTGCTATTCTCTATAAGATACACAGGGACTGCTATTCTCTATTATATACACAGGGGCTGCTATTCTCTATAATATACACAGGGGCTGCTATTCTCTATAAGATACGCAGGGAGTGCTATCCTCTATATTATACAAAGGGACTGCTATTTTCTATAATATACACAGGGACTGTTATTCTCTATAATATACACAGGGGCTGCTATTCTCTATAAGATACACAGGGACTGCTATCCTCTATATTATACACAGGGACTGCTGTTCTCTATAAAAGACACAGGGACTGCTGTTCTCTTTAATATACACAGGGACTGCTATTCTCTATAATATACACAGGGGCTGCTATTCTCTATAAGATACACAGGGACTGCTATTCTCTATAATATACACAGGGACTGCTATTCTCTTTAATATACACAGGGGCTGCTATTGTCTATAATTTACACAGGGTCTGCTATTCTCTGTAATATACACAGGGACTGTTATTCTCTATAATATACACAGGGACTGCTATTCTCTATAATATACACAGGGGCTGCTATTGTCTATAATATACACAGGGGCTGCTATTCTCTATAATATACACATGGGCTGCTATTCTCTATAATATACACAGGGGATGCTATTCTCTATAAGATACACAGGGACTGCTATTCTCTATATTATACACAGGGGCTGCTATTCTCTATAATATACACAGGGGCTGCTATTCTCTATAATATACACCGGAACTGCTATTCTCTATAATATACACAGGGGCTGCTATTCTCTATAATATACACCGGAACAGCTATTCTCTATAGTATACACAGGGGCTGCTATTGTCTATAGTATACACAGGGACTGCTATTCTCCATAATATACACAGGGGCTGCTATTCTCTGTAATATACACAGGGACTGTTATTCTCTATAATATACACAGGGGCTGCTATTCTCTATAAGATACACAGGGACTGCTATTCTCTATTATATACACAGGGGCTGCTATTCTCTATAATATACACAGGGGCTGCTATTCTCTATAAGATACGCAGGGAGTGCTATCCTCTATATTATACAAAGGGACTGCTATTTTCTATAATATACACAGGGACTGTTATTCTCTATAATATACACAGGGGCTGCTATTCTCTATAAGATACACAGGGACTGCTATCCTCTATATTATACACAGGGACTGCTATTCTCTATAAAAGACACAGGGACTGCTGTTCTCTTTAATATACACAGGGACTGCTATTCTCTATAATATACACAGGGGATGCTATTCTCTATAAGATACGCAGGGACTGCTATTCTCTATAAGATACACAGGGGCTGCTATTCTCTATAATATACACAGGGGATGCTATTCTCTATAATATACACAGGGGCTGCTATTCTCTATAATATACACAGGGGATGCTATTCTCTATAATATACACAGGGGCTGCTATTCTCTATAATATACACAGGGGATGCTATTCTCTATAAGATACGCAGGGACTGCTATTCTCTATAAGATACACAGGGGCTGCTATTCTCTATAATATACACAGGGGATGCTATTCTCTATAATATACACAGGGGCTGCTATTCTCTATAATATACACAGGGGATGCTATTCTCTATAATATTCAGAGTGACTGCTATTCTCTATAATATACACAGGGACTGCTATTCTCTATAATATACACAGGGACTGCTATTCTCTATAATATACACAGGGGATGCTATTCTCTATAAGATACACAGGGGCTGCTATTCTCTATAATATACACAGGGGATGCTATTCTCTATAATATACACAGGGACTGCTATTCTCTATAATATACACAGGGACTGCTGTTCTCTATAATATACACAGGGGATGCTATTCTCTATAATATACACAGGGACTGCTATTCTCTGTAATATACACAGGGGATGCTATTCTCTATAATATACACAGGGACTGCTATTCTCTGTAATATACACAGGGGCTGCTATTCTCTATAATATACACAGGGACTGCTGTTCTCTATAATATACACAGGGACTGCTATTCTCTATAAGATACACAGGGGCTGCTATTCTCTATAAGATACGCAGGGACTTCTATCCTCTATATTATACACAGGGACTGCTAATTTCTATAATATACACAGGGACTGTTATTCTCTATAATATACACAGGGGCTGCTATTCTCTATAATATACACAGGGGCTGCTATTCTCTGTAATATACACAGGGACTCCTGTTCTCTGTAATATACACAGTGGCTGCTATTCTCTAGAATATACACAGGGGCTGCTATTCTCTGTAATATACACAGGGACTGCTATTCTCTATAATACACACAGGGGCTGCTATTGTCTATAATTTACACAGGGGCTGCTATTCTATGTAATATACACAGGGACTGTTATTCTCTATATTATACACAGGGACTGCTATTCTCTATAATATATACAGGGGCTGCTATTGTCTATAATATACACAGGGGCTGCTATTCTCTATAATATACACATGGGCTGCTATTCTCTATAATATACACAGGGGATGCTATTCTCTATAAGATACACAGGGACTGCTATTCTCTATATTATACACAGGGGCTGCTATTCTCTATAATATACACAGGGGCTGCTATTCTCTATAATATACACCGGAAATGCTATTCTCTATAATATACACAGGGGCTGCTATTCTCTATAATATACACCGGAACTGCCATTCTCTATAGTATACACAGGGGCTGCTATTGTCTATATTATACACAGGGACTGCTATTCTCTATAATATACACAGGGGCTGCTGTTCTCTGTAATATACACAGGGACTGTTATTCTCTATAATATACACAGGGGCTGCTATTCTCTATAACATACACAGGGACTGCTATTCTCTATTATATACACAGGGGCTGCTATTCTCTATAATATACACAGGGGATGCTATTCTCTGTAATATACACAGGGACTGTTATTCTCTATAATATACACAGGGACTGCTATTCTCCACATATATGCCGGGACTGTTATTCTCTATAATATACACAGGGGCTGCTATTCTCTATAAGATACACAGGGACTGCTATTCTCTATAATATACACAGGGGATGCTATTCTCTATAAAATACGCAGGGACTGCTATTCTCTATAAGATACACAGGGGCTGCTATTCTCTATAATATACACAGGGGATGCTATTCTCTATAATATACACAGGGGCTGCTATTCTTCTATAATATACACAGGGGATGCTATTCTCTATAATATACACAGGGACTGCTATTCTCTATAATATACACAGGGACTGCTATTCTCTATAATATACACAGGGACTGCTATTCTCTATAATATACACAGGGACTGCTATTCTCTATAATATACACAGGTGATGCTATTCTCTATAAGATACACAGGGGCTGCTATTCTCTATAATATACACAGGGGATGCTATTCTCTATAATATACACTGGGACTGCTATTCTCTATAATATACACAGGGACTGCTGTTCTCTATAATATACACAGGGGCTGCTATTCTCTATAATATACACAGGGACTGCTATTCTCTGTAATAAACACAGGGGCTGCTATTCTCTATAATATACACAGGGACTGCTATTCTCTGTAATATACACAGGGGCTGCTATTCTCTATAATATACACAGGGACAGCTATTCTCTATAACATACACAGAGGCTGCTATTCTTTATAATATACACAGGGACTGCTATTCTCTATAATATACACAGGGGCTGCTATTCTCTATAATATACACAGGGGCTGCTATTCTCTATAATATACACAGGGACTGCTATTTTCAATAACATACACAGAGGCTGCTATTCTCTATAATATACACAGGGACTGCTATTCTCTATAATATACACAGGGGCTGCTATTCTCTATAATATACACAGGTATGATATACACAGGGGCTGCTATTCTCTATAATATACACAGTGGCTGCTATTCTCTATAATATAAACAGGGGCTGCTATTCTCTATAATATACACAGGGACTGCTGTTTTCTGTAATATACACAGTGGCTGCTATTCTCTATAATATACACAGGGGCTGCTATTCTCTATAATATACACAGGGGCTGCTATTCTCTATAATATACACAGTGACTGCTATTCTCTATAATATACACAGAGACTGCTATTCTCTAGAATATACGCAGGGACTGCTATTCTCTATGATATACAAAAGGGATGCTATTGTCTATAATTTACACAGGGGCTGCTATTCTCTGTAATATAGACAGGGACTGTTATTCTCTATAATATACACAGGGACTGCTATTCTCTATAATATACACAGGGACTGCTATTGTCTATAATATACACAGGGGCTGCTATTCTCTATAATATACACATGGGCTGCTATTCTCTATAATACACACAGGGGATGCTATTCTCTATAAGATACACAGGGACTGCTATTCTCTATATTATACACAGGGGCTGCTATTCTCTATAAAAAACACAGGGGCTGCTATTCTCTATAATATACACCGGAACTGCTATTCTCTATAATATACACAGGGGCTGCTATTCTCTATAATATACACCGGAACTGCTATTCTCTATAGTATACACAGGGGCTGCTATTGTCTATAGTATACACAGGGACTGCTATTCTCTATAATATACACAGGGGCTGCTATTCTCTGTAATATACACAGGGACTGTTATTCTCTATAATATACACAGGGGCTGCTATTCTCTATAAGATACACAGGGACTGCTATTCTCTACAATATACACAGGGGCTGCTATTCTCTATAATATACACATGGGCTGCTATTCTCTATAATATACACAGGGACTGCTCTTCTCTGTAATATACAAAGTGGCGGCCATTCTCTATAATATACACAGGGGCTGCTATTCTCTGTAATATACACAGGGGCTGCTATTCTCTATAATATACACAGAGACTGCAATTCTCTAGAATATACACAGGGGCTGCTATTCTCTGTAATATACACAGGGACTGCTATTCTCTATAATATACACAGGGGCTGCTATTGTCTATAATTTACACAGGGGCTGCTATTCTCTGTAATATACACAGGGACTGCTATTCTCTATAAGATACACAGGGACTGCTATTCTCTATATTATACACAGGGGCTGCTATTCTCTATAATATACACAGGGGCTGCTCTTCTCTATAATATACACCGGAACTGCTATTCTCTATAATATACACAGGGGCTGCTATTCTCTATAATATACACCGGAACAGCTATTCTCTATAGTATACACAGGGGCTGCTATTGTCTATAGTATACACAGGGACTGCTATTCTCCATAATATACACAGGGGCTGCTATTCTCTGTAATATACACAGGGACTGTTATTCTCTATAATATACACAGGGGCTGCTATTCTCTATAAGATACACAGGGACTGCTATTCTCTATTATATACACAGGGGCTGCTATTCTCTATAATATACACAGGGGCTGCTATTTTCTATAAGATACGCAGGGAGTGCTATCCTCTATATTATACAAAGGGACTGCTATTTTCTATAATATACACAGGGACTGTTATTCTCTATAATATACACAGGGGCTGCTATTCTCTATAAGATACACAGGGACTGCTATCCTCTATATTATACACAGGGACTGCTATTCTCTATAAAAGACACAGGGACTGCTGTTCTCTTTAATATACACAGGGACTGCTATTCTCTATAATATACACAGGGGATGCTATTCTCTATAAGATACGCAGGGACTGCTATTCTCTATAAGATACACAGGGGCTGCTATTCTCTATAATATACACAGGGGATGCTATTCTCTATAATATACACATGGGCTGCTATTCTCTATAATATACACAGGGGATGCTATTCTCTATAATATACACAGGGGCTGCTATTCTCTATAATATACACAGGGGATGCTATTCTCTATAAGATACGTAGGGACTGCTATTCTCTATAAGATACACAGGGGCTGCTATTCTCTATAATATACACAGGGGATGCTATTCTCTATAATATACACAGGGGCTGCTATTCTCTATAATATACACAGGGGATGCTATTCTCTATAATATTCACAGTGACTGCTATTCTCTATAATATACACAGGGACTGCTATTCTCTATAATATACACAGGGACTGCTATTCTCTATAATATACACAGGGGATGCTATTCTCTATAAGATACACAGGGGCTGCTATTCTCTATAATATTCACAGGGGATGCTATTCTCTATAATATACACAGGGACTGCTATTCTCTATAATATACACAGGGACTGCTGTTCTCTATAATATACACAGGGGATGCTATTCTCTATAATATACACAGGGACTGCTATTCTCTGTAATATACACAGGGGATGCTATTCTCTATAATATACACAGGGACTGCTATTCTCTGTAATATACACAGGGGCTGCTATTCTCTATAATATACACAGGGACTGCTGTTCTCTATAATATACACAGGGACTGCTATTCTCTAAAAGATACACAGGGGCTGCTATTCTCTATAAGATACGCAAGGACTGCTATCCTCTATATTATACACAGGGACTGCTATTTTCTATAATATACACAGGGACTGTTATTCTCTATAATATACACAGGGGCTGCTATTCTCTATAATATACACAGGGGCCGCTATTCTCTGTAATATACACAGGGACTCCTGTTCTCTGTAATATACACAGTGGCTGCTATTCTCTAGAATATACACAGGGACTGCTATTCTCTATAATACACACAGGGGCTGCTATTGTCTATAATTTACACAGGGGCTGCTATTCTCTGTAATATACACAGGGACTGTTATTCTCTATATTATACACAGGGACTGCTATTCTCTATAATATACACAGGGGCTGCTATTGTCTATAATATACACAGGGGCTGCTATTCTCTATAATATACACATGGGCTGCTATTCTCTATAATATACACAGGGGATGCTATTCTCTATAAGATACACAGGACTGCTATTCTCTATATTATACACAGGGGCTGCTATTCTCTATAATATACACAGGGGCTGCTATTCTCTATAATATACACCGGAAATGCTATTCTCTATAATATACACAGGGGCTGCTATTCTCTATAATATACAACGGAACTGCCATTCTCTATAGTATACACAGGGGCTGCTATTGTCTATATTATACACAGGGACTGCTATTCTCTATAATATACACAGGGGCTGTTATTCTCTGTAATATACACAGGGACTGTTATTCTCTATAATATACACAGGGGCTGCTATTCTCTATAAGATACAGAGGGACTGCTGTTCTCTATTATATACACAGGGGCTGCTATTCTCTATAATATACACAGGGGATGCTATTCTCTGTAATATACACAGGGACTGTTATTCTCTATAATATACACAGGGACTGCTATTCTCCACATATACGCCGGGACTGTTATTCTCTATAATATACACAGGGGCTGCTATTCTCTATAAGATACACAGGGACTGCTATTCTCTATATTATACACAGGGGCTGCTATTCTCTATAAGATACGCAGGGAGTGCTATCCTCTATATTATACAAAGGGACTGCTATTCTCTATAATATACACAGGGGATGCTATTCTCTATAATATACACAGGGGCTGCTATTCTCTATAATATACACAGGGGATGCTATTCTCTATAAAATACGCAGGGACTGCTATTCTCTATAAGATACACAGGGGCTGCTATTCTCTATAATATACACAGAAAATGCTATTCTCTATAATATACACAGGGGCTGCTATTCTTCTATAATATACACAGGGGATGCTATTCTCTATAATATACACAGGGACTGCTATTCTCTATAATATACACAGGGACTGCTATTCTCTATAATATACACAGGGACTGCTATTCTCTATAATATACACAGGGACTGCTATTCTCTATAATATACACAGGGGATGCTATTCTCTATAAGATACACAGGGGCTGCTATTCTCTATAATATACAAAGCGGATGCTATTCTCTATAACATACACAGGGACTGCTATTCTCTATAATATACACAGGGGCTGCTATTCTCTATAAGATACACATGGGCTGCTATTCTCTATAGTATACACAGGTGCTGCTATTCTCTATAATATACACAGGGGCTGCTATTCTCTATAATATGCACAGGGACTGCTATTCTCTCTAATATACACAGGGGCTGCTGTTCTCTATAATATACACAGGGACTGCTATTCTCCATAATATACACAGGGGCTGCTATTCTCTATAATATACACAGGGACTGCTATTCTCTATAAGATACACAGGGACTGCTATTCTCTATAATATACACAGGGACTGCTATTCTCTATAATATACACAGGGGATGCTATTCTCTATAATATACACAGGGACTGCTATTCTCTATAATATACACAGGGGCTGCTATTCTCTATAATATACACAGGGGCTGCTATTCTCCATAATATACACAGGGACTGCTATTCTCTATAATATACACAGGGACTGGTATTCTCTATAATATACACAGGGACTGCTATTCTCTATAATATACACAGGGACTGCTATTCTCTGTAATATACACAGGGGCTGCTATTCTCTATAATATACACAGGGGATGCTATTCTCTATAATATACACAGGGACTGCTGTTCTCTATAATATACACAGGGACTGCTATTCTCTATAAGATACACAGGGACTGCTATTCTCTATAATATACACAGGGGATGCTATTCTCTATAATATACACAGGGGCTGCTATTCTCTATAAGATACACAGAGACTGCTATTCTCTATAATATACACAGGGGATGCTATTCTCTATAATATACACAGGGACTGCTATTCTCTATAATACACACGGGGACTGCTATTCTCTATAATATACACGGGGGATGCTATTCTCTATAATATACACAGGGATTGCTATTCTCTATAATATACACAGGGGCTGCTATTCTCTATAAGATACACAGGGACTGCAATTCTCTATAACATACACAGGGGATGCTATTCTCTATAATATACACAGGGACTGCTGTTCTCTATAATATACACAGGGGCTGCTATTCTCTTTAAGATACACAGGGACTGCTATTCTCTATAATATACACAGGGGCTGCTATTCTCTATAATATACACAGGGGCTGCTATTCTCTATAAGATACACAGGGACTGCTATTCTCTATAATATACACAGGGACTGCTATTCTCTTTAATATGCACAGGGGCTGCTATTGTCTATAATTTACACAGGGGCTGCTATTCTCTGTAATATACACAGGGACTGTTATTCTCTATAATATACACAGGGACTGCTATTCTCTATAATATACACAGGGGCTGCTATTGTCTATAATATACACAGGGGCTGCTATTCTCTATAATATACACATGGGCTGCTATTCTCTATAATATACACAGGGGATGCTATTCTCTATAAGATACACAGGGACTGCTATTCTCTATATTATACACAGGGGCTGCTATTCTCTATAATATACACAGGGGCTGCTATTCTCTATAATATACACCGGAACTGCTATTCTCTATAATATACACAGGGGCTGCTATTCTCTATAATATACACCGGAACAGCTATTCTCTATAGTATACACAGGGGCTGCTATTGTCTATAGTATACACAGGGGCTGCTATTCTCCATAATATACACAGGGGCTGCTATTCTCTGTAATATACACAGGGACTGTTATTATCTATAATATACACAGGGGCTGCTATTCTCTATAAGATACACAGGGACTGCTATTCTCTATTATATACACAGGGGCTGCTATTCTCTATAATATACACAGGGGCTGCTATTCTCTATAAGATACGCAGGGAGTGCTATCCTCTATATTATACAAAGGGACTGCTATTTTCTATAATATACACAGGGACTGTTATTCTCTATAATATACACAGGGGCTGCTATTCTCTATAAGATACACAGGGACTGCTATCCTCTATATTATACACAGGGACTGCTATTCTCTATAAAAGACACAGGGACTGCTGTTCTCTTTAATATACACAGGGACTGCTATTCTCTATAAGATACACAGGGGCTGCTATTCTCTATAATATACACAGGGGATGCTATTCTCTATAATATACACAGGGGCTGCTATTCTCTATAATATACACAGGGGATGCTATTCTCTATAATATACACAGGGGCTGCTATTCTCTATAATATACACAGGGGATGCTATTCTCTATAAGATACGCAGGGACTGCTATTCTCTATAAGATACACAGGGGCTGCTATTCTCTATAATATACACAGGGGATGCTATTCTCTATAATATACACAGGGGCTGCTATTCTCTATAATATACACAGGGGATGCTATTCTCTATAATATTCACAGTGACTGCTATTCTCTATAATATACACAGGGACTGCTATTCTCTATAATATACACAGGGACTGCTATTCTCTATAATATACACAGGGGATGCTATTCTCTATAAGATACACAGGGGCTGCTATTCTCTATAATATACACAGGGGATGCTATTCTCTATAATATACACAGGGACTGCTATTCTCTATAATATACACAGGGACTGCTGTTCTCTATAATATACACAGGGGATGCTATTCTCTATAATATACACAGGGACTGCTATTCTCTGTAATATACACAGGGGATGCTATTCTCTATAATATACACAGGGACTGCTATTCTCTGTAATATACACAGGGGCTGCTATTCTCTATAATATACACAGGGACTGCTGTTCTCTATAATATACACAGGGACTGCTATTCTCTATAAGATACACAGGGGCTGCTATTCTCTATAAGATACGCAGGGACTGCTATCCTCTATATTATACACAGGGACTGCTATTTTCTATAATATACACAGGGACTGTTATTCTCTATAATATACACAGGGGCTGCTATTCTCTATAATATACACAGGGGCTGCTATTCTCTGTAATATACACAGGGACTCCTGTTATCTGTAATATACACAGTGGCTGCTATTCTCTAGAATATACACAGGGGCTGCTATTCTCTGTAATATACACAGGGACTGCTATTCTCTATAATACACACAGGGGCTGCTATTGTCTATAATTTACACAGGGGCTGCTATTCTCTGTAATATACACAGGGACTGTTATTCTCTATATTATACACAGGGACTGCTATTCTCTATAATATACACAGGGGCTGCTATTGTCTATAATATACACAGGGGCTGCTATTCTCTATAATATACACATGGGCTGCTATTCTCTATAATATACACAGGGGATGCTATTCTCTATAAGATACACAGGGACTGCTATTCTCTATATTATACACAGGGGCTGCTATTCTCTATAATATACACAGGGGCTGCTATTCTCTATAATATACACCGGAAATGCTATTCTCTATAATATACACAGGGGCTGCTATTCTCTATAATATACACCGGAACTGCCATTCTCTATAGTATACACAGGGGCTGCTATTGTCTATATTATACACAGGGACTGCTATTCACTATAATATACACAGGGGCTGCTATTCTCTGTAATATACACAGGGACTGTTATTCTCTATAATATACACAGGGGCTGCTATTCTTCTATAATATACACAGGGGATGCTATTCTCTATAATATACACAGGGACTGCTATTCTCTATAATATACACAGGGACTGCTATTCTCTATAATATACACAGGGACTGCTATTCTCTATAATATACACAGGGACTGCTATTCTCTATAATATACACAGGGGATGCTATTCTCTATAAGATACACAGGGGCTGCTATTCTCTATAATATACACAGGGGATGCTATTCTCTATAATATACACTGGGACTGCTATTCTCTATAATATACACAGGGACTGCTGTTCTCTATAATATACTCAGGGGCTGCTATTCTCTATAATATACACAGGGACTGCTATTCTCTGTAATAAACACAGGGGCTGCTATTCTCTATAATATACACAGGGACTGCTATTATCTGTAATATACACAGGGGCTGCTATTCTCTATAATATACACAGGGACTGCTGTTCTCTATAATATACACAGGGACTGCTATTCTCTATAAGATACACAGGGACTGCTATTCTCTATAATATACACAGGGGCTGCTATTCTCTATAACATACACAGGGACTGCTATTCTCTATAATATACACAGGGGCTGCTATTCTCTATAAGATACACATGGGCTGCTATTCTCTATAGTATACACAGGTGCTGCTATTCTCTATAATATACACAGGGGCTGCTATTCTCTATAATATTCACAGGGACTGCTATTCTCTATAATATACACAGGGGCTGCTATTCTCTATAATATACACAGGGACTGCTATTCTCCATAATATACACAGGGGCTGCTATTCTCTATAATATACACAGGGACTGCTATTCTCTATAAGATACACAGGGACTGCTATTCTCTATAATATACACAGGGACTGCTATTCTCTATAATATACACAGGGGATGCTATTCTCTGTAATATACACAGGGACTGCTATTCTCTATAATATACACAGGGGCTGCTATTCTCTATAATATACACAGGGGCTGCTATTCTCCATAATATACACAGGGACTGCTATTCTCTATAATATACACAGGGACTGGTATTCTCTATAATATACACAGGGACTGCTATTCTCTATAATATACACAGGGACTGCTATTCTCTGTAATATACACAGGGGCTGCTATTCTCTATAATATACACAGGGGATGCTATTCTCTATAATATACACAGGGACTGCTGTTCTCTATAATATACACAGGGACTGCTATTCTCTATAAGATACACAGGGACTGCTATTCTCTATAATATACACAGGGGATGCTATTCTCTATAATATACACAGGGGCTGCTATTCTCTATAAGATACACAGACACTGCTATTCTCTATAATATACACAGGGGATGCTATTCTCTATAATATACACAGGGACTGCTATTCTCTATAATACACACGGGGACTGCTATTCTCTATAATATACACGGGGGATGCTATTCTCTATAATATACACAGGGATTGCTATTCTCTATAATATACACAGGGGCTGCTATTCTCTATAAGATACACAGGGACTGCTATTCTCTATAACATACACAGGGGATGCTATTCTCTATAATATACACAGGGACTGCTGTTCTCTATAATATACACAGGGGCTGCTATTCTCTTTAAGATACACAGGGACTGCTATTCTCTATAATATACACAGGGGCTGCTATTCTCTATAATATACACAGGGGCTGCTATTCTCTATAAGATACACAGGGACTGCTATTCTCTATAATATACACAGGGACTGCTATTCTCTTTAATATACACAGGGGCTGCTATTCTCTATAACATACACAGGGACTGCTATTCTCTATAATATACACAGGGACTGCTATTCTCTTTAAGATACACAGGGACTGCTATTCTCTATAATATACACAGGGGCTGCTATTCTCTATAATATACACAGGGACTGCTATTCTCTATAATACACACGAGGACTGCTATTCTCTATAATATACACGGGGACTGCTATTCTCTATAATATACACAGGGACTGCTATTCTCTATAATCTACACAGGGACTGCTATTCTCTGTAATATACACAGGGACTGCTATTCTCTATAATATACACAGGGGATGCTATTCTCTATAATATACACAGGGACTGCTGTTCTCTACAATATACACAGGGACTGCTATTCTCTATAAGATACACAGGGACTGCTATTCTCTATAATATACACAGGGGATGCTATTCTCTATAATATACACAGGGGCTGCTATTCTCTATAAGATACACAGGGACTGCTATTCTCTATAATATACACAGGGGATGCTATTCTCTATAATATACACAGGGACTGCTATTCTCTATAATACACACGGGGACTGCTATTCTCTATAATATACACGGGGACTGCTATTCTCTATAATATACACAGGGACTGCTATTCTCTATAATATACATAGGGGCTGCTATTCTCTATAAGATACACAGGGACTGCTATTCTCTATAATATACACAGGGGATGCTATTCTCTATAATATACACAGGGACTGCTATTCTCTATAATATACACAGGGACTGCTATTCTCTATAATATTCACAGGGACTGCTATTCTCTACAATGTAAATGGGGCTGCTATTCTCTATAATATACACAGGGGCTGCTATTCTCTGTAATATACACAGGGACTGCTATTCTCTATAATACACACAGGGGCTGCTATTGTCTATAATTTACACAGGGGCTGCTATTCTCTGTAATATACACAGGGACTGTTATTCTCTATATTATACACAGGGACTGCTATTCTCTATAATATACACAGGGGCTGCTATTGTCTATAATATACACAGGGGCTGCTATTCTCTATAATATACACATGGGCTGCTATTCTCTATAATATACACAGGGGATGCTATTCTCTATAAGATACACAGGGACTGCTATTCTCTATATTATACACAGGGGCTGCTATTCTCTATAATATACACAGGGGCTGCTATTCTCTATAATATACACCGGAAATGCTATTCTCTATAATATACACAGGGGCTGCTATTCTCTATAATATACACCGGAACTGCCATTCTCTATAGTATACACAGGGGCTGCTATTGTCTATATTATACACAGGGACTGCTATTCACTATAATATACACAGGGGCTGCTATTCTCTGTAATATACACAGGGACTGTTATTCTCTATAATATACACAGGGGCTGCTATTCTTCTATAATATACACAGGGGATGCTATTCTCTATAATATACACAGGGACTGCTATTCTCTATAATATACACAGGGACTGCTATTCTCTATAATATACACAGGGACTGCTATTCTCTATAATATACACAGGGACTGCTATTCTCTATAATATACACAGGGGATGCTATTCTCTATAAGATACACAGGGGCTGCTATTCTCTATAATATACACAGGGGATGCTATTCTCTATAATATACACAGGGACTGCTATTCTCTATAATATACACAGGGACTGCTGTTCTCTATAATATACTCAGGGGCTGCTATTCTCTATAATATACACAGGGACTGCTATTCTCTGTAATAAACACAGGGGCTGCTATTCTCTATAATATACACAGGGACTGCTATTCTCTGTAATATACACAGGGGCTGCTATTCTCTATAATATACACAGGGACTGCTGTTCTCTATAATATACACAGGGACTGCTATTCTCTATAAGATACACAGGGACTGCTATTCTCTATAATATACACAGGGGCTGCTATTCTCTATAACATACACAGGGACTGCTATTCTCTATAATATACACAGGGGCTGCTATTCTCTATAAGATACACATGGGCTGCTATTCTCTATAGTATACACACAGGGGCTGCTATTCTCTATAATATACATAGGGACTGCTATTCTCTACAATGTAAATGGGGCTGCTATTCTCTATAATATACACAGGGGCTGCTATTCTCTATAATATACACAGGGACTGCTATTCTCTATAATGTAAATGGGGCTGCTATTCTGTATAATATACACAGGGACTGCTATTCTCTATAATATACACAGGGGCTGCTATTCTCTATAATATACACAGGGGATGCTATTCTCTTTAAGATACACAGGGACTGCTATTCTCTATAATATACACAGGGGCTGCTATTCTCTATAATATACACAGGGGCTGCTATTCTCTATAAGATACACAGGGACTGCTATTCTCTATAATATACACAGGGACTGCTATTCTCTTTAATATACACAGGGACTGGTATTCTCTATAATATACACAGGGACTGCTATTCTCTATAATATACACAGGGACTGGTATTCTCTGTAATATACACAGGGGCTGCTATTCTCTATAATATACACAGGGGATGCTATTCTCTATAATATACACAGGGACTGCTGTTCTCTATAATATACACAGGGACTGCTATTCTCTATAAGATACACAGGGACTGCTATTCTCTATAATATACACAGGGGATGCTATTCTCTATAATATACACAGGGGCTGCTATTCTCTATAAGATACACAGAGACTGCTATTCTCTATAATATACACAGGGGATGCTATTCTCTATAATATACACAGGGACTGCTATTCTCTATAATACACACGGGGACTGCTATTCTCTATAATATACACGGGGGATGCTATTCTCTATAATATACACAGGGATTGCTATTCTCTATAATATACACAGGGGCTGCTATTCTCTATAAGATACACAGGGACTGCTATTCTCTATAACATACACAGGGGATGCTATTCTCTATAATATACACAGGGACTGCTGTTCTCTATAATATACACAGGGGCTGCTATTCTCTTTAAGATACACAGGGACTGCTATTCTCTATAATATACACAGGGGCTGCTATTCTCTATAATATACACAGGGGCTGCTATTCTCTATAAGATACACAGGGACTGCTATTCTCTATAATATACACAGGGACTGCTATTCTCTTTAATATACACAGGGGCTGCTATTCTCTATAACATACACAGGGACTGCTATTCTCTATAATATACACAGGGACTGCTATTCTCTTTAAGATACACAGGGACTGCTATTCTCTATAATATACACAGGGGCTGCTATTCTCTATAATATACACAGGGACTGCTATTCTCTATAATACACACGAGGACTGCTATTCTCTATAATATACACGGGGACTGCTATTCTCTATAATATACACAGGGACTGCTATTCTCTATAATCTACACAGGGACTGCTATTCTCTGTAATATACACAGGGACTGCTATTCTCTATAATATACACAGGGGATGCTATTCTCTATAATATACACAGGGACTGCTGTTCTCTATAATATACACAGGGACTGCTATTCTCTATAAGATACACAGGGACTGCTATTCTCTATAGTATACACAGGGGATGCTATTCTCTATAATATACACAGGGGCTGCTATTCTCTATAAGATACACAGGGACTGCTATTCTCTATAATATACACAGGGGATGCTATTCTCTATAATATACACAGGGACTGCTATTCTCTATAATACACACGGGGACTGCTATTCTCTATAATATACACGGGGACTGCTATTCTCTATAATATACACAGGGACTGCTATTCTCTATAATATACATAGGGGCTGCTATTCTCTATAAGATACACAGGGACTGCTATTCTCTATAATATACACAGGGGATGCTATTCTCTATAATATACACAGGGACTGCTATTCTCTATAATATACACAGGGACTGCTATTCTCTATAATATTCACAGGGACTGCTATTCTCTACAATGTAAATGGGGCTGCTATTCTCTATATTATACACAGGGGCTGCTATTCTCTATAATCTACACAGGGGCTGCTATTCTCTATAATATACACAGGGGCTGCTATTCTCTATAATACACACAGGGACTGCTATTCTCTATAATATACACAGGGACTGCTATTCTCTACAATGTAAATTGGGCTGCTATTCTCTATAATATACACAGGGGCTGCTATTCTCTCTAATATACACAGGGACTGCTATTCTCTATAATATACACAGGGACTGCTTTTCTCTACAATGTAAATGGGGCTGCTATTCTCTATAATATACACAGGGGATGCTATTCTCTATAATATACACAGGGGATGCTATTCTCTATAATATACACAGGGACTGCTATTCTCTGTAATATACACAGGGGCTGCTATTCTCTATAATATACACAGGGACTGCTGTTCTCTATAATATACACAGGGACTGCTATTCTCTATAAGATACACAGGGACTGCTATTCTCTATAATATACACAGGGGCTGCTATTCTCTATAACATACACAGGGACTGCTATTCTCTATAATATACACAGGGGCTGCTATTCTCTATAAGATACACATGGGCTGCTATTCTCTATAGTATACACAGGTGCTGCTATTCTCTATAATATACACAGGGGCTGCTATTCTCTATAATATGCACAGGGACTGCTATTCTCTATAATATACACAGGGGCTGCTATTCTCTATAATATACACAGGGACTGCTATTCTCCATAATATACACAGGGGCTGCTATTCTCTATAATATACACAGGGACTGCTATTCTCTATAAGATACACAGGGACTGCTATTCTCTATAATATACACAGGGACTGCTATTCTCTATAATATACACAGGGGATGCTATTCTCTATAATATACACAGGGACTGCTATTCTCTATAATATACACAGGGGCTGCTATTCTCTATAATATACACAGGGGCTGCTTTTCTCCATAATATACACAGGGACTGCTATTCTCTATAATATACACAGGGACTGGTATTCTCTATAATATACACAGGGACTGCTATTCTCTATAATATACACAGGGACTGCTATTCTCTGTAATATACACAGGGGCTGCTATTCTCTATAATATACACAGGGGATGCTATTCTCTATAATATACACAGGGACTGCTGTTCTCTATAATATACACAGGGACTGCTATTCTCTATAAGATACACAGGGACTGCTATTCTCTATAATATACACAGGGGATGCTATTCTCTATAATATACACAGGGGCTGCTATTCTCTATAAGATACACAGAGACTGCTATTCTCTATAATATACACAGGGGATGCTATTCTCTATAATATACACAGGGACTGCTATTCTCTATAATACACACGGGGACTGCTATTCTCTATAATATACACGGGGGATGCTATTCTCTATAATATACACAGGGATTGCTATTCTCTATAATATACACAGGGGCTGCTATTCTCTATAAGATACACAGGGACTGCTATTCTCTATAACATACACAGGGGATGCTATTCTCTATAATATACACAGGGACTGCTGTTCTCTATAATATACACAGGGGCTGCTATTCTCTTTAAGATACACAGGGACTGCTATTCTCTATAATATACACAGGGGCTGCTATTCTCTATAATATACACAGGGGCTGCTATTCTCTATAAGATACACAGGGACTGCTATTCTCCATAATATACACAGGGACTGCTATTCTCTATAATATACACGGGGACTGCTATTCTCTATAATATACACAGGGACTGCTATTCTCTATAATATACATAGGGGCTGCTATTCTCTATAAGATACACAGGGACTGCTATTCTCTATAATATACACAGGGGATGCTATTCTCTATAATATACACAGGGACTGCTATTCTCTATAATATACACAGGGGCTGCTATTCTCTATAAGATACACAGGGACTGCTATTCTCTATAATATACACAGGGGATGCTATTCTCTATATTATACACGGGGACTGCTATTCTCTATAATACACACAGGGACTGCTATTCTCTATAATATCCACAGGGACTGCTATTCTCTACAATGTAAATGGGGCTGCTATTCTCTATAATATACACAGGGACTGCTATTCTCTACAATGTAAATGGGGCTGCTATTCTGTATAATATACACAGGGGCTGCTATTCTCTATAATATACACAGGGACTGCTATTCTCTATAATATACACAGGGACTGCTATTCTCTATAATATACACAGGGGCTGCTATTCTCTATAATATACACAGGGGCTGCTATTCTCTATAATCTACACAGGGGCTGCTATTCTCTATAATATACACAGGGACTGCTATTCTCTATAATATACACAGGGGCTGCTATTCTCTATAATATACACAGGGACTGCTATTCTCTATAATCTACACAGGGGCTGCTATTCTCTATAATATACACAGGGGCTGCTATTCTCTATAATATACACAGGGACTGCTATTCTCTATAATGTAAATGGGGCTGCTATTCTGTATAATATACACAGGGGCTGCTATTCTCTATAATATACACAGGGACTGCTATTCTCTATAATATACACAGGGACTGCTATTCTCTATAATATACACAGGGGCTGCTATTCTCTATAATATACACAGGGGCTGCTATTCTCTATAATCTACACAGTGGCTGCTATTCTCTATAATATACACAGGGACTGCTATTCTCTATAATATACACAGGGGCTGCTATTCTCTATAATATACACAGGGACTGCTATTCTCTATAATATACACTGGGACTGATGTTCTCTGAAGTTTTCAGCTCCTGCTCTGTTTGGTGTATTGGGAGGGGAGAAGGAGGTCCTGCAATGGGCTGAATGGCCTATTCTTCACGGTGAGATCAGTTTCCCAGAACAATAATGGATTGTCACTTCCCAGATGCCAGCAGGCCTCTGCATTTTCACTCATCTGAAACTGCTTTGTTCTCATGCAGCTGAGATGGAATTATTCAGAAATAGTTTGAGAGACTGCGGGAGGGAGAGCGAAAGAGAGAGAGAGAGAGAGAGAGTTAGAGTGTGGGACAGAAATTTAAACACCACAGTAAAATGTGTATCTGTACCTGTTCACATTTCACTCACACTCACACACACTCACTCACACAGACACACACTCACTCCCCCAGACACACACTCACACAGACTTACACTCACACACACACACACTCACACAGACACACACTCACTCACCCAGACACTCACTCACACAGACACACACTCACACACACACACACTCACACAGACACACACTCACTCACACAGACACACACTCACACAGACACACACTCACACACACACACACTCACCCAGACACACACTCACACAGACACACACTCACACAGACTTACACTCACACACACACACACTCACCCAGACACACACTCACACAGACACACACTCACACAGACACACACTCACACACACACACACTCACCCAGACACACACTCACACAGACACACACTCACACAGACTTACACTCACACACACACACACTCACCCAGACACACACTCACACAGACACACACTCACACAGACACACACTCACACACACACACACTCACCCAGACACACACTCACACAGACTTACACTCACACACACACACACTCACACAGACACACACTCACACACACAGACACACACTCACACAGACTTACACTCACACACACACACACTCACACAGACACACACTCACACACACACACACTCACTCACACACACACTCACTCACACAGACACTCACTCACACAGACACACACTCACACAGACACACACTCACACAGACTTACACTCACACACACACACACTCACACAGACACACACTCACACACACACACACTCACTCACACACACACTCACTCACACAGACACACACTCACACAGACACACACTCACACAGACTTACACTCACACACACACTCACTCCCCCAGACACACACTCACACAGACTTACACTCACACACACACACTCACACAGACACACACTCACTCCCCCAGACACACACTCACACAGACTTACACTCACACACACACTCACTCACCCAGACACACACTCACTCACCCAGACACACACTCACACAGACACACACTCACTCACACAGACACACACTCACACACACACACACTCACACAGACACACACTCACTCACACAGACACACACTCACACACACACACACTCACACAGACACACACTCACTCACACAGACACACACTCACACACACACACACTCACACAGACACACACTCACTCACCCAGACACACACTCACTCACCCAGACACACACTCACACAGACACACACTCACTCACACAGACACACACTCACACACACACACACTCACACAGACACACACTCACTCACACAGACACACACTCACACAGACTTACACTCACACACACACACACTCACCCAGACACACACTCACACAGACACACACTCACACAGACACACACTCACCCAGACACACACTCACACAGACACACACTCACACACACACACACTCACACAGACACACACTCACACAGACACACACTCACCCAGACACACACTCACACACACACACACTCACCCAGACACACACTCACACAGACACACACTCACCCAGACACACACTCACACAGACACACACTCACTCACACAGACACACACTCACACAGACTTACACTCACACACACACACACTCACCCAGACACACACTCACACAGACACACACTCACACAGACACACACTCACCCAGACACACACTCACACAGACACACACTCACACACACACACACACTCACACACACACTCACTCACCCAGACACACACTCACACAGACACACACTCACACAGACACACACTCACCCAGACACACACTCACACAGACACACACTCACACAGACACACACTCACACAGACACACACTCACTCACCCAGACACACACTCACACAGACACACACTCACACAGACACACACTCACACAGACACACACTCACTCCCCCAGACACACACTCACACAGACACACACTCACACAGACTTACACTCACACACACACACACTCACACAGACACACACTCACTCACACAGACACACACTCACACAGACTTACACTCACACACACACTCACTCACCCAGACACACACTCACACAGACACACACTCACACAGACACACACTCACACAGACACACACTCACTCACTCAGACACTCACTCACACAGACACACACTCACACAGACTTACACTCACACACACACACACTCACACAGACACACACTCACTCACCCAGACACACACTCACACAGACTTACACTCACACACACACTCACTCACCCAGACACACACTCACACAGACACACACTCACACAGACACACACTCACACAGACACACACTCACTCACTCAGACACTCACTCACACAGACACACACTCACACAGACTTACACTCACACACACACTCACTCACCCAGACACACACTCACACAGACACACACTCACACAGACACACACTCACACAGACACACACTAACTCAAACAAATACACACTCACCCAGACACACACTCACACAGACACACACTCACTCACACAGACACACACTCACACAGACACAAACTCACTCAGACACACACTCACACAGACACACACTCACACAGACACACACTCACTCACACAGACACACACTCACACAGACACAAACTCACTCAGACACACACTCACACATACACACACTCACACAAACAAACACACACTCACACAGACACAAACTCACACAGACACAAACTCACTCAGACACACACTCACACAGACACACACTCACACAGACACAAACTCACCCAGACACACACTCACACATACACACACTCACACAAACAAACACACACTCACACAGACACACACTCACACAGACACAAACTCACGCAGACACACACTCACACAGACACAAACTCACTCAGACACACACTCACACATACACTCACTCACACAGACACAAACTCACACAGACACACACTCACCCAGACACACACTCACCCAGACACACACTCACACATACACACACTCACACAGACACAAACTCACTCAGACACACACTCACACATACACACACTCACACAGACACACACTCACTCAAACAAACACTCACACATACACACACTCACTCACACAGACACAAACTCACACAGACACAAACTCACCCAGACACACACTCACACAGACACACACTCACACTCACACACACTCACTCACACAGACACACACTCACACAGACACAAACTCACACAGACACACACTCACACAGACACACACTCACTCACACAGACACAAACTCACACAGACACACACTCACCCAGACACACACTCACCCAGACACACACTCACACATACACACACTCACACAGACACAAACTCACTCAGACACACACTCACACATACACACACTCACACAGACACACACTCACTCAAACAAACACTCACACATACACACTCACTCACACAGACACACACTCACACAGACACACACTCACTCAGACACACACTCACACATACACACACTCACACAGACACACACTCAAACAGACACACACTCACACAGGCACACACTCACACAGGCACACACTCACTCACCCAGACACACACTCACACAGACACACACTCAGTCAGACACACACTCACACAAACACACACTCACACAGACACACACTCACACTGACACAAACTTACTCAGACACACACTCACACATACACACACTCACACAGACACACACTCACACAGACACAAACTCACTCACACAGACACACACTCACTCACCCAGACACACACTCAAACAGACACACACTCACACAGGCACACACTCACACAGGCACACACTCACTCACCCAGACACACACCCACACAGACACACACTCACTCAGACACACACTCACACAGACACACACTCACACACACACTCACTCACCCAGACACACACTCACACAGACACAAACTTACTCAGACACACACTCACACATACACACACTCACCCAGACACACACTCACACAGACACAAACTCACTCAGACAGACTCACACATACACACACTCACACAGACACAAACTCATACTCACATGCAAACACACGCACACACTCACACAGGCACAAACTCACTCACACAGTCACACACTCACTCAAACAGACACACACTCACTCAAACAGACACACACTCACACAGACACACACTCACTCAGACACACACACACAGACACTCACTCACACAGACACTCACTCACATAGACACACACTCACTCACACAGACACACACTCACACAGGCACAAACTCACTCACACAGACACACACTCACTCAAACAGACACACACTCACACAGACACACACTCACTCACCCAGACACACACTCACACAGACACAAACTCACTCACAGAGACACACACTCACACAGGCACAAACTCACTCACACAGACACACACTCACTCACCCAGACACACACTCACACAGACACACACTCACTCACCCAGATACACACTCACACAGACACAAACTCACTCACAGAGACACACACTCACACAGGCACAAACTCACTCACACAGACACACACTCACTCACCCAGAGAAACACTCACACAAACACACACTCACTCAGACACACACTCACACAGACACACACTCACACAGACACACACTCACACAGACACACACTCACTCAGACACACGCTCACACAGACACACACTCACACAGACACACAGTCACACAGACACACACTCACACACACACACAGAATCACACACACACACTGTCACACAGAAGCACACACACATGCTCACACACACAGAAACACACTCTCACACAGAATCACAAACAAACGCACACGCACACTCACTCACACTCACTCACACACTCACTCACACGCAAATATCTCGTGGACTGTAGCTCTTCAAAACCATGTCCATTGCGAGAAATCACTTGGAGGGGGGAGTGACCTAAGGTCGTTCCAGTCACTATGCCAATGCCCCCCTGATGTAAACCGGCTCTATAGCGATCTACCAAACCTCCACCTCCCTAATCCCCCACCCACTCTCCCAATTACACCGCATCTAGTCCAGGAGGAATGGAAATTCCTTCCAATTCAATATTGGCTTTGGACCAAATTAAAGCCCCTACAACCCTCCCTATCACTGTAACCTCCTCCAGCCCCTACACCCCTCCCTATCTCTGTAACCTCCTCCAGCCCCTACAACCCTCCTTATCTCTGTAACCTCCTCCAGCCCCGACATCCCTCCCTATCTCTGTAACCTCCTCCAGCCCCGACAACCCTCCCTATCACTGTAACCTCCTCCAGCCCCTACAACCCTCCCTATCTCTGTAACCTCCTCCAGCCCCTACAACCCTCCCTGTCACTGTAACCTCCTCCAGCCCCTACAACCCTCCCTATCTCTGTAACCTCCTCCAGCCCCTACAACCCTCCCTGTCACTGTAACCTCCTCCAGCCCCTACAACCCTCCCTATCTCTGTAACCTCCTCCAGCCACTACAACCCTCCCTATCTCTGTAACCTCCTCCAGCCCCTACAACCGTCCCTATCTCTGTAACCTCCTCCAGCCCCTACAACACTCCCTATCTCTGTAACCTCCTCCAGCCCCTACAACCCTCCCTATCACTGTAAACTCCTCCAGCCCCTACAACCCTCCCTATCTCTGTAACCTCCTCCAGCCCCTACAACCCTCCCTATCTCTGTAACCTACAGTCCCTACAACCCTCCCTATCTCTGTAACCTCCTCCAGCCCGTACAACCCTCCCTATCTCTGTAACCTCCTCCAGCCCCGACAACCCTCCCTATCTCTGTAACCTCCTCCAGCCCCTACAACCCTCCCTATCTCTGTAACCTCCTCCAGCCCCTACAACCCTCCCTATCACTGTAACCTCCTCCAGCCCCTACAATCCTCCCTATCTCTGTAACCTCCTCCAGCCCCTACAACCCTCCCTATCTCTGTAACCTACAGTCCCTACAACCCTCCCTATCTCTGTAACCTCCTCCAGCCCGTACAACCCTCCCTATCTCTGTAACCTCCTCCAGCCCCGACAACCCTCCCTATCTCTGTAACCTCCAGTCCCTACACCTCTCCCTATCTCTGTAACCTCCTCCAGCCCTACAACCCTCCCTATCTCTGTAACCTCCTCCAGACCCTACACCCCTCCCTATCTCTGTAACCTCCTCCAGCCCCTACAACCCTCCCTATCTCTGTAACCTCCTCCAGTCACTACAACCCTCCCTATCTCCGTAACCTCCTCCAGCCCCTACAACCCTCCCTATCTCTGTAATCTCCTCCAGCCCCTACAACCCTCCCTATCTCTGTAACCTCCTCCAGCCCCTACAACCCTCCCTATCTCTGTAAACTCATCCAGCCCCTACAACCCTCCTTATCTCTGTAACCTCCTACAATCCAACAACACTCCCTATCTCCGTAAACTCCTCCAGCCCCTACAACCCTCCCTACCTCCGTAAACTCCTCCAGCCCCTACAACCCTCCCTATCTCTGTAAACTCATCCAGCCCCTACAACCCTCCCTAACTCTGTAACCTCCTACAATCCAACAACACTCCCTATCTCCGTAAACTCCTCCAGCCCCTACAACCCTCCCTACCTCCGTAAACTCCTCCAGCCCCTACAACACTCCCTATCTCTGTAACCTCCTCCAGCCCCGACAACCCTCCCTATGTCTGTAACCTCCTCCAGCTCCTACAACCCTCCCTATCTCTGTAACCTCCTCCAGCCCGTACAACCCTCCCTATCTCTGTAACCTCCTCCAGCCCCGACAACCCTCCCTATCTCTGTAACGTCCAGTCCCTACACCTCTCCCTATCTCTGTAACCTCCTCCAGCCCTACAACCCTCCCTATCTCTGTAACCTCCTCCAGAACCTACACCCCTCCCTATCTCTGTAACCTCCTCCAGCCCCTACAACCCTCCCTATCTCTGTAACATCCTCCAGTCACTACAACCCTCCCTATCTCCGTAACCTCCTCCAGCCCCTACAACCCTCCCTATCTCTGTAATCTCCTCCAGCCCCTACAACCCTCCCTATCTCTGTAATCTCCTCCAGCCCCTACAACCCTCCCTATCTCTGTAAACTCATCCAGCCCCTACAACCCTCCCTATCTCTGTAACCTCCTACAATCCAACAACACTCCCTATCTCCGTAAACTCCTCCAGCCCCTACAACCCTCCCTACCTCCGTAAACTCCTCCAGCCCCTACAACCCTCCCTATCTCTGTAACGTCCACCAGCCCCTACAACACTCCCTATCTCTGTAACCTCCTCCAGCCCCGACAACCCTCCCTATCTCTGTAACCTCCAGTCCCTACAACACTCCCTATCTCTGAATCCTCCTCCAGTCCCTACACCTCTCCCTATCTCTGTAACCTCCTCCAGCCCTACAACCCTCCCTATCTCTGTAACCTCCTCCAGACCCTACACCCCTCCCTATCTCTGTAACCTCCTCCAGCCCCTACAACCCTCCCTATCCCTGTAACCTCCTCCAGTCACTACAACCCTCCCTATCTCCGTAACCTCCTCCAGCCCCTACAACCCTCCCTATCTCTGTAATCTCCTCCAGCCCCTACAACCCTCCCTATCTCTGTAACCTCCTCCAGCCCCTACAACCCTCCCTATCTCTGTAAACTCATCCAGCCCCTACAACCCTCCCTATCTCTGTAACCTCCTACAATCCAACAACACTCCCTATCTCCGTAAACTCCTCCAGCCCCTACAACCCTCCCTACCTCCGTAAACTCCTCCAGCCCCTACAACCCTCCCTATCTCTGTAACGTCCACCAGCCCCTACAACACTCCCTATCTCTGTAACCTCCTCCAGCTCCTACAACCCTCCCTATCTCTGTAACCTCCCCCAGCTCCTACAACCCTCCCTATCTCTCTAACCTCCTCCAGCCCCTACAGCCCTCCCTATCTCTGTAACCAACTCCAGCCCCTACACCCTTCCCTATCTCTGTAACCTCCTCCAGCCCCTACAACCCTCCCTATCTCTATAACCACCTCCAGCCCCTACAAACCTTCCTATCTATGTAAGCTCCTCCAGCCCCTAAAACCCTCCCTATCTCTATAACCACTCCAGCCCCTACTACCCTCTCCATCTCTGTATCCTCCTCCAGCCCTTACACCCCTCCCTATCTCTGTAACCTCCTCCAGTCCCTACAACACTCCCTATCTCTGTAACCTCCTCCAGCCCCTACAACCCTCCCTATCTCTGTAACCTCCTCCAGCAGCTACAACCCTCCCTATCTCTGTAACCTTCTCCAGCCCCTACACCCCTCCCTATCCCTGTAACCTCCTCCAGCCCCACAAACCCTCCCTAGCTCTGTAACCTCCTCCAGCCCCTACACCCCTCCATTTCCCTGTAACCACCTCCTGCCCCTACAACCCTCCCTATCTCTGTAACATCCTCCAGCCCCTACAACACTCCCTATCTCTGTAACCTCCTCCAGCCCCTACAACCTCCCTATCTCTGTAAAGCCCTCCAGCCCATACAACACTCCCTATCTCTGTAACCTCCTCCGGCCCCTACAAAACCTCCCTATCTCTGTAACGTCCTCCAGCCCCTACAACACTCCCTATCTCTGTAACCTCCTCCAGCCCCTACAACCCTCCCTATCTCTGTAACCTCCTCCAGCCCCTACAACACTCCCTATCTCTGTAACCTCCTCCAGCCCCTACAACACTCCCTATCTCTGTAACCTCCTCCAGCCCCTACAACCCTCCCTATCTCTGTAACCTCCTCCAGACCCCCAAACCCTCCCTATCTCTCTAACCTCCTCCAGCCCCTACACCCCTCCCTATCCCTATAACCTCCAACAGCCACTACAACCCTCCCTATCTCTGTAACCTCCTCCAGCCCCTACAACACTCCCTATCTCTGTAACCTCCTCAAGCCCCTACACCCCTCCCTATCTCTCTAACCTCCTCCAGCCCCCTGCACCCCTCCCTATCTCTATAACCTCCCCCAGCCCCTACACCCCTCCCTATCTCTCTAACCTCCTCCAGCCCCATACACCCCTCCCTATCTCTCTAACCTCCTCCAGCCCCATACAACACTCCCTATCTCTGTAACCTCCTCCAGCCCCCCAAACCCTCCCTATCTCTGTATCCTCCTCCAGCCCCTACACCCCTCCCTATCTCTGTAATCTCCTCCAACCCCTACAACCCTCCCTATCTTTGTAACCTCCTCCAGCCCCTACAACACTCCCTATCTCTGTAACCTCCTCCAGCCCCTACAACCCTCCCTATCTCTGTAACGTCCTCCAGCCCCTACAACACTCCCTATCTCTGTAACCTCCTACAGCCCCTACAACCCCCCCTATCTCTGTAACGTCCTCCAGCCCCTACAACACTCCCTATCTCTGTAACCTCCTCCAGCCCCTACAACCCTCCCTATCTCTCTAACCTCCTCCAGCCCCTACACCCCTCCCTATCTCTATAACCTCCTCCAGCCCCTACAGCCCTCCCTACCTCTGTAATCTCCTCCAACCCCAAAACCCTCCCTATCTCTGTAACCTCCTCCAGCCCCTACAACCCTCACTATCTCTGTAACCTCCTCCAGCCCCTACAACCCTCCCTATCTCTGTAACCTCCTCCAGCTCCTACACCCCTCCGTATCTCTGTACCCTCCTCCAGCCCCTACAACCCCCCTATCTCTGTAACCTCCTCCAGCCCCTACAACCCTCCCTATCTCTGTAACCTCCTCCAGCCCCTACAACCCTCCCTATCTCTGTACCCTCCTCCAGATCCTACACCCCTCCCTATCTCTGTAACCTCCTCCAGCCCCTACAACCCCCCTATCTCTGTAACCTCCTCCAGCCCCTACAACCCTCCTTATCTCTGTAACCTCCTCCAGTCCCTAAAACCCTCTCTACCTCTGTACCCTCTTCCAGCCCCTACAACTCTCCCTATCCTTGTAACCTCCTCCAGCACCTACAAACCTCCCTATCTCTGTAACCTCCTCCAGACCCTAAAACCCTCCCTATCTCTGTAACGTCCTCCAGCCCCTACAACACTCCCTATGTCTGTAACCTCCTCCAGCCCCTACAACCCTCCCTTTGTCTGTAACCTCCTCCAGCTCCTACAACACTCCCTATCTCTGTAACCTCCTCCAGCCCCTACAACCCTCCCTATCTCTGTAACCTCCTCCAGACCCTACAACTCTGCCGATCTCTGTAACCTCCTCCAGCCCCTACAACCTTCCTATCTCTGTAACCTTCCTCCAGCCACTACAACACTCCCTATCTCTGTAACCTTCTCCAGCCCCTAAAACCCTCCCTATCTCTGTAACGTCCTCCAGCCCCTACAACACTCCCTATCTCTGTAACGTCCTCCAGCCCTACAACCCTCCCTTTGTCTGTAACCTCCTCCAGCTCCTACAACACTCCCTATCTCTGTAACCTCCTCCAGCCCCTACACCCTTCCCTATCTCTGTAACCTCCTCCAGCCCCTACACCCCTCCCTATATCTGTAACCACCTCCAGCCCCTACACCCTTCCCTATCTCTGTAACCTCCTCCAGCCCCTACAACCCTCCCTATCTCTATAACCACCTCCAGCCCCTACAAACCTTCCTATCTATGTAACCTCCTCCAGCCCCTAAAACCCTCCCTATCTCTATAACCACTCCCAGCCCCTACTACCCTCTCCATCTCTGTAACCTCCTCCAGCCCTTACACCCCTCCCTATCCCTGTAACCTTCTCCAGCCCCTACAACCCTCCCTATCTCTGTAACCTCCTCCAGCCCCTACAACCGTCCCTATCTCTGTAACCTCCTCCAGCCCTACAACACTCCCTATCTCTATAACCTCCTCCAGCCCCTACAACATTCCCTATCTCTGTAACCTCCTCCAGCCCCTACACCCCTCCCTATCTCTCTAACCTCCTCCAGCCCCTAAAACCCTCCCTATCTCTATAACCACTCCCAGCCCCTACTACCCTCTCCATCTCTGTAACCTCCTCCAGCCCTTACACCCCTCCCTATCCCTGTAACCTTCTCCAGCCCCTACAACCCTCCCTATCTCTGTAACCTCCTCCAGCCCCTACAACCGTCCCTATCTCTGTAACCTCCTCCAGCCCCTACAACACTCCCTTTCTCTATAACCTCCTCCAGCCCCTACAACATTCCCTATCTCTGTAACCTCCTCCAGCCCCTACACCCCTCCCTATCTCTCTAACCTCCTCCAGCCCCTACACCCCTCCCTATCTCTGTAACCTCCTCCTGCCCCTACAACCCTCCCTATCTCTGTAACCACCTCCAGCCCCTACAGCTCTCCCTATCTCCGTAACCTTCTCCAGCCCCTACAACCCTCCCTATCTCTGTAATCTCCTCCAGCCCCTACAACCCTCTCCATCTCTATAACCACCTCCAGCCCCTACAATCCTCCCTATCTCTGGAACCTCCTCCAGCCCCTACAACCCTCCCTATCTCTATAACCACCTCCAGCCCCTACAACCCGCTCCATCTCTGTAACATCCTCCAGCCCCTACGACCCTCCGCGATCTCTGTAACCTCCTCCAGCTCCTACAACCCTCCAAGATCTCTGAGCTCCTCCAATTCCGGCCTCTTGACCATCCCCCGATTCCCATCGCTCCACCATTGGCGGCCGTGCCTTCAGCTGCCTGGGGCCCTGAGCTCTGGCGTTGACTCCCTAACCCCCTTGATGTCTCTCTCCTCCTTTAAGATGTTCCTTACTGCCTCCTTCTTTGACCGAGCTTTTGGTTATGTGCCCCTAATATCTCCTTTTACAACTTTAATTGATAATTGGCTCTAAATGCATGATGCTGTTCCAAGGAGTATTGTGATCCTGGGCCTCACGAATAAGGGGTTGGAGTACAAAAGAAATTAGTATGCACAAAACTTAACCAAACTCTAGTTAGGCCTCAGCCGGACTACGAGGCCCAATTCTGGGCCCCGCACTTTCGGGAGGGGTTCAAGGCCTCAGAGAGGGTGCGGGGGAGAATTTACCGGAATATTCCAGGGTTGAGGGGACTTCAGTCCACACGGGGAGACTGGAGAAGCCGGGATCGTTCTCTTTCGAGCAGAGAAGGTTCGGGGTGGCGGGGAGGTTTAATGGAGGCGTTCGGAATCGGGAAGGGTTTGGAGAGAGTAAATAGGGAGAAACTGTTCCCAGTGGCAGAGGTGTTGAGAATCAAAGGCTGTTGAAATGGTGAGGAACGGGGGCCTTAATATTCTACCTTGTTACAATCCCAACTGATGTTAATACTGGACCCAGCCATATAAATACTGTGGCTACAAGAGCAGGTCAGAGGCTGGGAATCCTGCGGAGAGTCACTCACCTCCTGACTCCCCAAAGCCTGTCCACCATCTACAAGGCACAAGTCAGGAGTGTGATGGAATACTCCCCACTTGCCTGGGTGAGTGCAGCTCCCACAACACTGAAGAAGCTGGACACCATCCAGGACAAAGCAGCCCCGCTTGATCGGCACCACATCCACAAACATTCACTCCCTCCACCACCGACGCACAGTAGCAGCAGTGTGTGTACCATCTACAAGATGCACTGCAGGAATTCACCAAGGCTCCTTCGACAGCACCTTCCAAACCCCACGCCCACTACCATCTAGAAGGACAAGGGCAGCAGATAGATGGGAACACCACCACCTGGAAGTTCCCCTCCAAGTCACTCACCATCCTGACTTGGAAATATATCGGCCGTTCCTTCACTGTCGCTGGGTCAAAATCCTGGAACTCCCTCCCTAACAGCACTGTGGGTGTACCTACACCACAGGGACTGCAGCGGCTCAAGAAGGCAGCTCACCACCACCTTCTCAAGGAGCAATTAGGGATGGGCAATAAATGCTGGGCCCAGCCCTTGAATGAATAAATATCCCAATCAATATTTGGGTAAATAGAGTCCGCCTCTATCTCTCCCTCCATATCTCTCTGCGATTTTCCCGACAGATCCCTCCCTCCGTCTCTCTCCCATTCGAGAGAGGGTGTCCCAGGGAGCGGGACAAGGTGAGCAGCGGGAGGTGGGTGGAGGGGGAGACGGGGGACAGGCCCCAAACCACGAAGAAGGTCCTGAACGAGGGCGTGCGACCAGGAGACAGCCTTTGGGAAGGGGCTACGACGGAGATCAGAAAGAAGCCTTGTTAAGTAAAGTTGAGAGAAAGGAGCAGGGGCAATGGCCTCTGACTTAAAGAGAGAGGGGGCAGGCTTGATGCAAAGCGGGCTCGAGAGGGCCATGAGGAGAGGTCGGACAGGTTAGGCTTGTACCCGCTGGAGTTTCGAAGAGTGAGAGGCGACTTGATTGAAACCTTTAAGATCCTGAGAGGGTTTTTGACCGGGTGGATGTGGAGAGGATGTTTCCTCTTGTGGGAGAATCTAGAACTCGGGGGGCGGGGGTCACTGTTTAAAAATAAGGGGGTCGCCCATTTAGGACGGAGATGAGGGGAAATGTTTTCTCTCCGAGGGGGGTGAGGCTTTGGAACTCTCTCCCTCAGAGGGCGATGGGAGCAGAGTCCCTGGATATGTTTAAGACAGAGGTGGATCGATTCTTGGTTAACAAGGGGGGGTGAAAGGTTATCGGTGGGGGGGGCGACGGGAATGTGGGGTTGAGGTGACCATCGGATCAGCCAGGATCGTATAGAATGGGGGAGCAGACTCGAGGGGCCGAGTGGCCCACTCCTGCCCCTGGTTCGAATGAGGATCCGAGCGGGAGATTGGTGACTCCGTGCCGAGGTGCTCCTCGGAGCAGGACTGTCCCGCTGGGTACAACCCAGGATCTGAAAGGTGCGCTGGGGAGGTGAAGCTCCAGCGTTAGGCGGGAGGTCCAGAGGCGTCTCGGAAGGCGAGATCGAAACCCTGATGTCGGATCTCCGTGGTCGAGGCCATCAGCGTAGGGAGGCAACTTCTGGAGGGAGTTGCGAGGCGAGTTCTTCCAACGTAGGGGGTGGGAAACCCTGGTGAGAAAGACAGAGTTTGAGTGAGATCGCTTGGCTCAGAGTGTGACAAGTGTGTGGGTTGTTGAGAAATCCATGGTATCCGCTTTGGTCGCATTTGTCATTTCCCTTGGAGTGAGGTGTGAGTCTAACCACAGTTTCCCAATTGATCCACATGTACCTCACACTTGCCCTGGATATTCGGGTACCTACACCACACGGACTACAGCGGTTCAATGAGGCAGCTCACTACCACCTTCTCAAGGGGGCAATTAGGGATGGGCAATAAACATTGGCCTAGCCAGCGACACCCGCATCCTGTGAAAGAATTTTTTAAAAATCTTTTAAACTCCGAAGGATATACAAGCCTAGCCTGTCCACCCTTTCCTCATCGGGTAACACCCTCATCCCAGGAATCAGTTGAGTGAACCTTTTCTGAACTGCTGCTAATGCAATTACATCCTTCCTTAAATAAGGAGACCAATACTGTACACAGTGCTCCAGATGTGGTCTCACCAGTGCCCTGTACAACTGAAGCATAACCTCCCTACTTCTGTATTCAATTCCCCCGCCCAATAAACAGTGACATCCCATCACTTGCGCTCTATAACTGGGGCAAAACCTCCTGACTTTTATATTCCATCCCCCTCGCAATAAACTACAACAGTCCATTTGCCTTCCTCATCACTTGCTGTGTCTGCACACGAACTTCTTGTGGTTCATGTACCAAGACACCCAGATCCCTCTGCACCTCCGCGTTCAGCAGTCTCTCTCCATTTAAACAACACTCTGCTTTATTATTCTTCCTGTCAAAGTGCACCCGTTCACACTTTCCCACATTGTCCTCCCCGTCTGCTAAACTTTTGCCCACTCACTTAACCTGCCTCTATCCCTTCGCAGACCCCTTATGTCCTCTTCGTGGCTTACTGTCCCACCTATCGCTGTGTCGTCGGCGTATTTGGCTCCCACGTGTTCAGTGCTTTCATCCAAATCACTAGATGTAGATTGTAAGTGGTTGAGGCCCCCAGCACTGATCCCTGTGGGACTGCACTCACTGCAGCCTGTCAATCGGAAAATGACCCATTTATGCCTACTCTCTGTCCCTGTTAGCTAATCAACCCTCTGCCCATGTTAATATGTTCACCACAAACTCTTTATTTTGTGTATTAATCTTTGATGTGGCGCCTTGTCAAACGCCTACTAGAAACCCAAGTATAGCACATCCACAGGTTCCCCTTTATCCATGTTGCTTGTTACTTCCTCTAATAAATTGGTTTCCCTTTCACAAAACCATGGTGACTCTGCCTGATGACACTGAGATTTTCTAAGTGTCCCACTATAACCTCGTTAATAATGGATTCTGGCACTTTCCCCGCGACAGATATCAGCCCAACTAGCCTGTAGTTTCCTGCTTTCTCTCTCCCTCCTTTCCTGAATAGAGGAGTCACATTCCCTGTTTTCCAATCTGACGGGGCCTTTCCAGAATCGAGGGAATTTTGGAAAATTAAAACCGATGCATCTACCATCTCGGCAGCCTCTCCGTTTAAGACTCTAGGGTGAAGCCCGTCAGGACTCTGGGGACTTGTCAGCCCTCAGCGTTTACGCAGGGATCCGAAAAAAACATCAGTCAAATAGGAGATGGTCGGGGTAATGGGTAGAATGAAAATTGACGGGCGGGATGTTCTTGAAAGGCTGGTAATGCTTGAGGCAGAGCTAAATCGCTTGTATCCTGGGTTACTGAAGGAGGTTGGGGTGGTGCTATGAGCGGGATTGGGAGGGGTGCACAGTTAACCTCACCCCCACCCCCCTCAATTGCTCATGAGTTTAAATGCTCAGTTCATGCACCAGAATGGCCAAACTTCAATGCAGTTACCCAGAGTGAAAATAGACTTCAACCGATTTTCAATTATTAGCTTGTTGTGAAACCAGTCTTGACAAAGAGAAAGGTCAAGCTTTTCAACATACAGTATGGAATATGAAACAATCATTACTCTCTCACACACACAGACACACTAACTCACTCACTCACTCACACTCACACAGACACACTAACTCACACTCACTCACACTCACACAGACACACTAACTCACTCACTCACTCACTCACACTCACACAGACACACTAACTCACACTCACTCACACTCACACAGACACACTAACTCACTCACTCACACACACACACATACACACACTGACACACAAATTCACACTAACTCACTCACACACCACACTCACACACAGACACACACAATCTCTCTCGCACTCACACACAAACAAACACACTCACTCACTCACACACACTCACACACACACTCAGTCACACACACACTCACTCAGTCACACACACACACACACACTCACTCAGTCACACACACACTCACTCAGTCACACACACACAAACAAACACACTCACTCAGTCACACACACACACTCACTCAGTCACACACACTCACACACAAACACACTCACTCAGTCACACACACATTCACACACACGCACACTCACTCAGTCACACACACACACACAAACAAACACACTCAGTCACACACACTCTCTCTCACACACACACTCTCACACATGCACACTCACACACACTCACTCACACACACACACTCACTCAGTCACACACACACACAAACAAACACATGCAAACACACTCACTCTCTCTCACACACACACACACTCACTGACACACACTCACACACTTACACACATATACAAACACACACACACACTAACTCACTCACCTACACATGCTCACATACACGCACTCGCACACACACACTCACTTACACGCATACACACACTCACATTAACTCACACATGCATACACATACACATGCACACACACAAATACAACCACCCACACACTCACACTAACTCATTCACACACACACTCTCTCTCATACACAAACTCTCACACACACACTCACTGACACACACACTCACACACTTACTCACAAACACATGCACACACTCTCAAATAAACACACATGCACACACTCACTCACACACACAAACACAAGCACTCACACTCACACTAACTCACTCACACATGCTCTCTCTCGCACACAAACACACATGCACACTCACAAATACATACACATGCTCACACACACACAGATGTGCACACACACTCATACTAACTCACTCACACACACACACACTCACACTAACTCACACACACACTTACACTTACACGCATACACACTCATGTTAACTTGCACACACACACTTTCACACACACACACACGCTCACTCGCTCACCCAAAAAGTCACTCACACACACACTTATTCACACTTACACGCATACACACACTCACAATAACTTGCACACACGCACACACACACTTTCACACACACACACACACTTTCACACACACACACACGCAGACTCACTCGCTCACACACAAAGTCACTTACACTAACACACACTCACACCCACACACAGATGCTCACACATGCACACACACTCTCACACGCACAGACTTACACGAACTTACTCATACGCACTTACTCACACACACATAAATGCACACTCTCACGCACACTCACTCACTCACACCACACTCATACATACACACACACACTCACACACAGACAAAGGCACACTCACACTTAATGAAGCAGTCCATGTCCAAATGTAGCAAGCCCTGGACAATATCCGGGCTTGGGCTGACAAGTGGTAAGTAACATTCACGCCACACAAGTGTCAGGCAATGACCATCTCCAACAACAGAGAATCTAACCATCACCCCTTGATGTTCAATGGCATCACCATCACTGAATCCCCCACTATCAACATCCTGGGGGTTACCACTGACCAGAAAATGAACTGGACCAGCCATATAAATACTGTGGCTACAAGAGCAGGTCAGAGGCTGGGAATCCTGTGGTGAGTAACTCAGCTCCTGACTCCCCAAAGCCTGTCCACCATCTACAAGGCACAAGTCAGGAGTGGGATGGAATACTCCCCACTTGCCTGGATGAGTGCAGCTCCCACAACACTCAAGAAGCTCGACACCGTCCAGGACAAAGCAGCCCCGCTTGATTGGCACCCCATCCACAAACATTCACTCCCTCCACCCACTGACGCACAGTAGCAGCAGTGTGTGTGCCATCTACAAGATGCACTGCAGGAATTCACCAAGGCTCCAAAGACAGCACCTTCCAAACCCATGACCACTATCCTCTAGAAGGACAAGGGCAGCAGATAGATGGGAACACCACCACCTGGAAGTTCCCCTCCGAGCCACTCACCATCCTGACTTGGAAATATATCGGCCGTTCCTTCACTGTCGCTGGGTCCAAATCCTGGAACTCCCTCCCTAACAGCACGGTGGGTGTACCTACACCACATGGACTGCAGCAGTTCAAGAAGGCAGCTCACCCACCACCCTCTCAAGGGGCAATTAGGGGTGGGCAATAAATACTGGCCCAGCCAGCGAAACCCACATACTGTGAATGAATAAAAAAAAAACACTCACACACATACACACACGCTCACAGAGACACACTCACCCACATACACTCTCACAGACACATACACACACTCACTCGCACGCACACACACATTCTCATAGACACACACACACATACACACACACTCACATACACACACACACACACATACACACACACTCACATACACTCACATACACACACACACACTCACACACACACATACACACACACACATACACACACGCTCACACACACACACACTCACACACACACATACACACACGCTCACACATACACACACACATACACACACACACATACACACACTCACACACACACACTCACACACATACACACATGCTCACACACACACACATACACACACGCTCACACACACACACACATACACACACACTCACACACACGCACATACACACACACTCACACACACACACACACTCACACACACACACATACACACACGCTCACAGAGACACACTCACCCACATACACTCTCACAGACACATACACACACTCACTCGCACACACTACACACACACACTCTCATAGACACACACCCACTCTCACAGAGACACACACACACACACCAAAAAAAAATAATTAAAAAAGAGGATTAAAAGTCAATGGTTGAAGGGAAAAGGATAGATGGTGGAGCCCTTGAATTGGTGTCCAGGTTATATGGTTGGTCTGTGAGCGCTGATCCATGAAACAATCGATGCCCCTGGCACTACTTTTCAGGTGAAATTCGAGGGAAACTTGCAGTCAGTCGATCTCAGAACTTAGAGCCACCTTGGAGCAATCTCCACTCACGTTTGGCCTTGGACTGTATCTGGAGCTTCAGGAGCCGCTGTCTTCTTTACTCAAGCAGTTGGTCCTTCTCGTTTTCTCCCCAGAGTAAAACCAGCCTCCCGGCTTTTGAACACAATTTTCCAGACAGGTTTTTTGTCAAAGCCACAAACCACCATGTGATGCTTTATGTAAACAGTCCGCTGGGGTCAAGAGGTTTCCCTCCCCTTTAAAACCGCTTAATTACCTTTTCCTGTAAAATGCTGTCTTTTCCAGGGACAGCAGCAACCAGAGCCCTTGTGTTAACCCTTTAAGGGACGGCGTCTTTTAAAAAAAAAACACAAAATTCTTCCGCAATGTTCTCAGTCCTCGAAGATGAACCATTTTCCATGATTGAAGAGTTTATGACAACAGTTTTAGTAACTACAAGACAGTCAGTTTAGGTTCGGTGGTGGGTAAGTATTGAGAAACTATATTCAGGGAAGAAGAATCACCACCCGGCACTTGGAGAGGTTTGAATTAGTTAAGGAGAAGAGAGAGAGAGAGAGAGAGCATGGATTTGTAACAGGGCTGATTGTGCTTGATGAATTAGAACTGAATTTTTTTGACGAGAGGATAGATGAAGGGAATGTGGTAGATGTTGTCTATGTAGATTTTAGGAAAGCATTCGTTTTATTTGCTCATGGGATGTGGGTGTCAGCATTTATTGCCCATCTTCAGGGGGCATTTAAGGGTCAACCACGTTGCTGTGGGTCACATGTAGATCAGACCAGGCAGATTTTCTTCCCTTAAGGGCATTAGTGAACCAAAACAGTCAGCAATGGTCAGTTTTTAGTTCCAGATAGTTCCAAAAGGCTAGTCAAAAAACCGATTTAAGGACAGGAAACAGCGAGTTGTGGTGAATGGTTGTCTTTCGGACTGCAGGATGGTCGACAGTGATGTTCCCCAAGGGTCTGTCCCAAGGACCCCAGCTCTCTCCCTATGGACAAGTGACCTGGAATCCAGGGCAGAATTTCCGAGTTTGCCAAACTTGGAGGCGTGGCATGCAGTGGGGAGGATACCAGTCAACGTCAACAGGACACAGGTAGCCTGGCAAAGTGGGCAAAAGAGGCAGATGGCATGCAATATAGAGAAGAGTGGGGTGGTGAATTTTGGCAGAAGGGATGGGGAGAGGCAATAGAGACATAATGGCACAGCCCTTGATCCGCTGCAGTCCCTGTGGTGTAGGTACACCCACAGCGCTGTTAGGGAGGGAGTTCCAGGATTTTCACCCAGCGACAGTGAAGGAACGGCCGATATATTTCCAAGTCAGGATGGTGAGTGGCTTGGAGGGGAACTTCCAGGTGGTGGTGTCCCCATCTATCTGCTGCCCTTGTCCTTCTAGATGGTAGTGGTCGTGGGTTTGGAAGGTGCTGTCGAAGGAGCCTTGGTGAATTCCTGCAGTGCATCTTGTCGATGGTACACACACTGCTGCTACTGTGTGTCAGTTGGCAAAGGAAGGAATCAGAGCCAGTATTTACTTAGAATAGATTTATTGACAGAGCCAAACATTACAGGTATATATCTCCGAACTCCACTCCTGTGTCAGTAAGTCTCTCTTTGCATGTGCTCAAGTAACCATCCAATCAATCTCTTCCAACTGGCTGTGCCTATCCTCAATTGATGCAACTAATAGGAATGGAGGGGAGGGCAATTCTTGGTCCGTGGTTGAGTGCAAAAGCAGGGAACCCGTGCTGAACCTGAATAAAGCTCTAGTTGGGTCTCAAATAGAATATCACCTCTATCTCTGGTCACCGCACTTTAGGAAGGGTGTGAGGGTCCTTGAGACGGGGCAGGGGAGATTTACCAGAATGGTTCCAGCAGTGAGGGGGTTTTAAATGCAAGGTTGGCTAGGGAGAAGGTTCTTCTCCTTGGAGCAAAGGAGATTTGTTAGAGTTGTACAAGATTTTTTTAAAAATTCATTCACGGGATGTGGGCGTCGCTGGTTAGCCCCTCCCTAACTGCCCTTGAGAAGGGTAGGACAAGGGTATGAAAGATTATGATTGGTTTAGATACGGTAGACAAAGAAAAGCTAAACCCCCCCACCATTTGCTGCTGGTTCAAGGACTAGGGGAGACAGGTTTAAGATTGGGTGAGAGATGCAGGGGCCTGTTGTGATACAGCAGTCGGTAGTTATTTCAAATCCCAGAGGGAAACTTTAAACAACTGTCACAACCTATATTTTCAATGGGGATGTTTTTGAGTTGCAGCTCTAAATTCAGGAATAAGACCACCAGGTCTCGAGGAGCTTTTTTTAAATAACAAACGAAATGAAACATTTATTAGTTTACAACAAGTTACACACGTGCAAACGTCTACACATTACTACTATCATAACTTATAACAACTTGCCAAACTCATCTCCACTAAGCCACGGACGTTAAGCAGACGCCAGGCAAATTACACCTTACAAATTCAAAACGAGGTTCCTTTCACTTTGGTTCCTTTGCAGCCAGCTGTAGGCTTACAGCTGCTTTGATCTAACATTGTCTCTGCCCTGCGCACACACACAAAAACTCCTCTCAGGTTATACCTCTTGAATGCAAATTCTCATTGTTATCACCGGGCCCTTTGAACTCCACCTCTTCTAACAATAAAACCCCTTTCGTGGTACCAATTTTATTAGTAATATAAACCTCGCCTGGTGTCTCCTAGCTAGGTGCAAGATTTCACTCCCACTCTATTCAACCAAATGCAAGTACACCCTCTACCTTACTGTTTACATCTCAAAACTACTGTACACATCAAAGCACCCAGATTAGCTGGAGTTAATCCAATTAAGACACACACACAGACTAAACCTCTATTTTAAAAAAAAGTCATTTCCGATAACATTATATACGTTAATATCTCTCCCTGACAGGGTCGACGCGAGGAAGATCATTTTTGCGGAGCTGAGCGGTGAGGACCTGGAACTCGCTGCCCACGAGGGACGCGGGAGCGCAGGCGATGAATGAATTCCAAAAGGAATTTGGATGGGACCTTGAGGGAAATAAACTTACAGGGATAGGACGGGGAGGAATGGGGCTGAGTGGCCTGCCCTACAGAGAGCTGGCATGGACCCGATGGGCTGAATGGCTTCCTCCTGTGCCTTAATGACTATGGGTGGAATTTTCCTTGCCCCCGCCCCTGGCGTTGGGCGCCATGGTGGGTGTAAGTGGACAATATAGCGGGAAGCCCGCACAATGTCGTGAAACCAGTTTGCAATCGTCCCCTCCGTCCGTCAATGGCCTGGCCGCATTTCCCACCATCGGATGTTGGGGACCTCATTATAATAAATCTGCATATCATCGTAAGGCCAGCCCCCCAGAACCACCCCCACCCCCTCTCCCCTCAGAACCATTCCCCCCTCCCCCTCCAGAACCATCACCCCTCCCCCTCCAGAACCATCCCCCCTCCCCCTCCAGAACCATCCCCCCTCCCCCTCCAGAACCATCCCCGCCTCCCCCTCCAGAACCATCCCCCCCTCCCCCTCCAGAACCATCCCCGCCTCCCCCTCCAGAACCATCCCCGCCTCCCCCTCCAGAACCATCCCCCCCTCCCCCTCCATAACCATCCCCCCTCCCCCTCCTGAACCATCCCCCCTCCAGAACCACACCCCTCCCCCTCCAGAACCATCCCCCTCCAGAACCACACCCCTCCCCCTCCAGAACCATCCCCCTCCAGAACCACACCCCTCCCCCCTCAGAACCATTCCCCCCTCCCCCTCCAGAACCATCACCCCTCCCCCTCCAGAACCATCCCCGCCTCCCCCTCCAGAACCATCACCCCTCCCCCTCCAGAACCATTCCCCCCTCCCCCTCCAGAACCATCACCCCTCCCCCTCCAGAACCATCCCCCCTCCCCCTCCAGAACCATCCCCCCTCCCCCTCCAGAACCATCCCCCCTCCAGAACCATCCCCCTCCAGAACCACACCCCTCCCCCTCCAGGACCACACCCCTCCCCCTCCAGAACCATCCCCACTCACCCCCTCCCCTCCAGAACCATCCCCCTCCCCCTCCAGAACCATCCCCCCTCCCCCTCCAGAACCATCCCCCCTCCCCCTCCAGAACCATCCCCCCCTCCCCCTCCAGAACCATCACCTCCTCCCCCTCCAGAACCATCCCCCCTCCAGAACCACCCCCCTCCCCCTCCAGAACCATCCCCCCTCCCCCTCCAGAACCATCCCCCCTCCCCCTCCAGAACCATCCCCTCCCCCTCCAGAACCATCCCCCCTCCCCCTCCAGAACCATCACCCCTCCCCCTCCAGAACCATCACCCCTCCCCCTCCAGAACCATCCCCCCTCCCCCTCCAGAACCATCCCCCCTCCAGAACCATCCCCCTCCAGAACCACACCCCTCCCCCTCCAGAACCACACCCCTCCCCCTCCAGGACCACACCCCTCCCCCTCCAGAACCATCCCCACTCACCCCCTCCCCTCCAGAACCATCCCCCTCCCCCTCCAGAACCATCCCCCTCCCCCTCCAGAACCATCCCCCTCCCCCTCCAGAACCATCCCCCCTCCAGAACCATCCCCCCTCCCCCTCCAGAACCATCACCTCCTCCCCCTCCAGAACCATCCCCCCTCCAGAACCACCCCCCTCCCCCTCCAGAACCATCCC